>NC_061109.1:6778094-6800594 GCF_015104395.2 Macrobrachium nipponense
AGGTTTATCGTGCCTCATTTCATGCACTCAATACCATAAAAACATATTATTGAAAATTCTTTTTTTCTGTGATTAATAATTCTGTATCAAGGTTTAGACAGTCACCACAGTAATACCTGGATAAAAGGGACAGTCATCACAGTAATGTCTCAATGTATGGGACAGTCCACACAGTAATTTTTGGATAAATGGGACAGTTAGTAATTTCTAGATAAAAAGGGACCACAGCAATATCTGGATAAATGGGACAGTCAGAACAATAATGTTTGGGGGGAAAAAGGGACAGTCAGTACAGTTATTCATGGATAAATGGGACAGTCACCACGAGGAGGAACAGGATACTTTTTCTGAGCATTTTAAAGGTTCCCAGGCAGTGCCAGGTTGGTCAGCTAGTAATAAACAAATGTAAGTGAAAATGCCTAATAAGTGGAACAACGTAGATTTGGAATTCTGTTTTGGACAAATCACGAGGGAAATGCAAAACACATATAAAAATAATTGGCACCATTCCTAGATTCTGTACGCTTCAGTAACAACGCAAGTATTAAACAACACGTTGTTTAATACGTGTGCCAGAGGTCCTTGACCAAAAATTACTACATTACTAGAATATCGTTGTGCCTTAGTTAGACTTAGTTTCTTTCTCAATTACCCTTTGAACATCTTGTGCAGAATGGTGTCAAGAGTGTATTGGCCTGGTATTAAAATTCTATTGTTTTCCTTTGATAACCATACTTAGACGGATTCAATGAGGTTTCTTTTTACAGTATCTTGTTACCACACTATGGGAGCAATCAATTTCCATTAATTGTACAAAAATGCAAAATTTTGGTGCCAATTCTGAAAAAATATGAATGTCAATTTACTCTGACATTCCGTTTCTTACCTGTCCAGCATTAATAAATGAACCATGGTTTATGCATGAAATTTTATAACCAATGTTATTACTCTAATGAGTGCGAATTCTTACAAGCATGACTTTTACAGTGTTATTATGTGAGAAGAATATATTATACTGAAAATTTCAATGTTCATTTGATGGACTCTAAGCCGATGAAATAAAAGCGGTGTCTGTACGCAATTATGACTTCTTGTTACTTTTGAATAGAATTATTTCACAAGTTCCTGCCAATTTGTCTAATGATTTGTGGTTCGTTATCCAGGAAGTCAATATTTACATGTAACGTTTGTAGGAACAATGAAGATGAAGATAATGCAGATCTTAGTTTTCTGTAAAAGAAAACTATTGTGCCACCTTTGTCTGACTGTCCGCACTTTATTATGTCAGCCCTCAGATCTAAAAAATCTACTGAGGCTAGAGGACTGCAAATTGGTATTTTGATCATCTACCCTCCAATCATCAAACATAGCAACTTTCAACCCCCTAGGTTCAGTACTTTTTATTTTCTTTAAGGTTAAAGTTAACCATGAACCATACATCTGAGAGCGCTTCCCGGAGTAATGGGACGCACCCTCACTCCACTGCATCAGGTGAGTGAGCAACTGGAGAGCTGCCGGTCATAGTTGATGGTTTTATAGAGCATTATACGGTGTACAGAAAACTCGACTGAGCATTTTTGCTAGTTTGTATTGATATGATGGCAAAAATAATCTACATATGTTGATTCATTTGTAGTTTGCCTATATAAACTAAAATTACTCTAAATACACTGAAAATGTTAACGTCTGATTACAATGTCCAAAAGGGCACACAACCATCTTTTACTGCTTCTAGATGAGACTTGTTCATGCAGTTTTTACAAAAGGTTATTTACATTTACGGGTTTATGGATAATAATCACAATGCCATCTACAGACCGAAGTAAGGTGCATTTTCAGAGAGAGAGAGAAAAAAAAAACTCCATATATAAACTGAGGGAAATGGTGATACAGGATTACTTACTGCCATATTAAAAGTTTCCTTTACAAAACTGTCACTAAAAATGAGCTTACGGTCACACATAATCTATCAAATTTTTCAATTCTTCATAACAATGTTTAGTGAGATAATGGCGAATCCAACGAGGACGCGAATATTAAATAATTACATTATAAAGTTTTTGTAACGTGTTTTTTATACAATGATAGTGGATTTGACACCGTAAATATAAGATGAAGTTTATTATGATATATTCCATCAAGCAAGTACAATTGTTATGATTGCCAATGAATGACAGAATCAACAGCATTAAATTGACAGTAAGTCCCATTAAGGAAAAGGGCACTTGCAGTGCAGTTTTATTTTTTTCTCATTACTCTCCATGTTTACCTCCTATTACCACAAAACACGACTAGTCTTCGAAAGCAAACTCACGTCCACGAAATATACATTTCGCTCTCCACAATCTGTTAGGGACAACTGAGTTTGTTGCCTCCAGTGAAAAATTCCCACTTCCCTGTCTACTTTTTCAACCGAGTTGAGAACGAGCCCAATTGCCAGATAATCAAGCAGATATTTCCCGAGGAGAGAGAAAAAACGTCATGGACCCAATCGGCGAAATCCCCATGTGTGTGAATCAGTCGCCCAGTGAAAACCATTTTTGTCCTTTCATCCGTTCTAATTCTTTTTTTTTTTTTTTTTTTTTGGCTGAAAGGGATAATTTTGGAGAAGCAATGAGTAAAGTATCTTAATTGTTTGTCCCAAAAATCTCACTTTAGAATATGAGCATAATTAGTGACATTTGCAATATTACCGCAAGCTGAAATAATAACAAAAACGAAATAACAACAGCAATCAATTATTTCCATGGTGATTGCTCCGAAGCTACCAACCGCCATTCGTCTTTTTCTAAGCAGGTTACATGCTTAATATGTAGAACAGATTCAAATTAGATCACCAGGCTCAGGTGTGTATGGTCAGTGGCTCTTTCATGCGACTGGCATTCCAGCTTTGTAAGATAAAAGGTATCTATCTATCTACATAATGTGTGTGTGTGTGTGTGTGTGTGGACATAAGAGGTATTATTTTACCCAGGTTGGTGTGTAAGACATATTCTCACTGTCTCCACACCCCCTTCATTAAATAAATTCATTCTCAAAGCATCAAAATATTATTGACATGATTTATGCATATCAATAAAACAGACGCATTAAAGAAATAAAGATCGTGCTGGGCTAATGTAGAATCCTAATTCCGTATGTGATAGTATAGTCAGTTTCATCTCTAAATCTTATGCAGACGTCCTACAACGTAATTTTCACTTTTAATCTCTCTCTATATTCAAGCTCAGAATATCATTTTCTCCAAAGTGTGAAAGGCTTACAGTCAGGAATCCTTTGTTCATCTATTCACTTTTCTTTCCTTTATCCATACTCTGTCTCCTTTACTCTACTAAGCAAGCCTTTGAAATCTATGTCTGCCCAGTTTCTGTATGGGTTTAATGTGACTTTTCTAAGCAACATTCGCTTTATGGTGTGAAGTCCCCATCTACACGAGTTAGTGTAGAAGAGACTCGTTATAGCCTTGGTAGGCAAGTCCTTTAGGAGAAGAATACTTCGAAATCATACCAATGGGTAGAGGCCACTTTTTACTCATGGCCATTTTTACCGCATAGCCTTCCATGGCCTTAGGTTCGAGTTCCCTTTGCTAAGGGTACAATCAGGCTTTTTTTTCTCTTTTTCGTTTACTTTCCTCTTTTGTTCAAAAGGTGTGTAGGTGGATTCTCAGGAAAGTGCATTCGTTTGATTTCTAAATCCATCTTGACTGTACTTGCCTATTTGTTGTGGCCAACCTGGAGGATCTGTTTGCCTTACAAGGTGTACCGGCCCCATCTTGCCAACCAGTTGCTTCGGGTGCTTTTTTCAATGAAATATGACGACGTTTATTTAATAATATACTCTCAACAGAATTTGTGTAAATAAGGTCAAGACTGTGGTGTTTGATGGTATTGTTCTTTATTGTTATTTTTAGAATATGCAAGTGATATAATTGTTGGCCTGAAAAAAAAGATTATTCAGTATGCCAATAACGCAACACTTGTGGGTGTAGTAGTCTCCACTTATACGAAATGAAGCTGCCCTCAGCCCCAACTGGAACATGGACTGGATCAGGGAATGGTGTAGTTGGTGGGGTATGAGTTTGAACTCTAATAATACGAGAACACTATTGATTAGCAGATCTCTTATACAGATCTCCCACACCATCTTCCCTTCAGGTGGATGGGACTTTGCTGAACAAGTCTGAAGCTTTAACTATTATAAGTGCAACCTTTGACTCACATCTAACTTTTGAGAAACATCAAGAGAAACACTTAATGAAAGTTCCTGCAAATGATGCACAAAAGTTAGGTATTGTTTCTATTTAATTCCTCTCACTTCTTAGTATTGAAAATCATATTCTTAGAAGCTTGAATTTCAAGTCAGTGGCACCTTTTGTAGGCTTCCTCCATGTGAATAAGTTTCATCTACTAAATAATAATAATAATAATAATAATAATAATAATAAGGATATGGGATATGCCAGTGGAAATTGTACCCACCATAATCATAGGAACACTAGGCACTATCCCAAGATCCCTGAAAAGCTAGAGGCAGAAGTAGCTCCAGGACTTATGCAGAAGAGTGCGATCCTAGTAAGAAAAGTGATGGACTCCTAAGGAGGCAGGATGCAACCCGGAGCCCCACACAATAAATACCACCCAGTCGAACTGGAGGACTGTGATAGACCCCCCCAAAAAATTTAAATAATAATAATGATAACAATATTTTTTTCTGTTGTTTCCGTTGTCACTTTATCTTCAGTCTACAACATGAAAAAGCCAATAACTTTGGAGGCCTGATATTTCCTTGTGGCTCCCCAATAAATATTAACAAAATTCCATCAGCGTTCATGTAGGTTTTAGCTTCGTTCATGGACTATTTTAATTAATTTTGCAGATTTAATGGAATGCCATAAAGACGCAAGGCAGTCCATAATATTGGTCCGTGGACGATGCCAAATGCCTCCTCATATTCAACAAAATACATCAGCTACAATTTTTAAGTTCTATATGTTATGACGCAATTCCTACCTCTACGCAAACCAGGTTTTCCATGGCTATGCATGTTAGCAGTTTTCCTCTAGGCCTTTGAGACTGAGCAGAGAGGAAATAACTTTGCAATGACTTTAACTGAGTAAAATTTCTCTACCGCCTCCGTTTGTCTATCTCACGCTCTCTTTCTCACTCCAATCTCACGATTTCTCTTCTTTTTACCTTCCCTTACCTCTTTTCATTTTTAGGATATTTTTTTAGGGTAAAGTCAAAACGAAATAGTCCCTTCTCTCTCTCTCTCTCTCTGTTAAGAAGCACTGTTTCCTGTTTAAGTAAAGAAAAACAAAACCATTAGTCACTAATCATTCTGTTACAGGAACACATGTAATGCATTAAATATAATAAAACACATTTTATTACTGTAGTTCAGTTTAAATTGGGGTTACCCAAAAAACAATTATGGGGAACGATATTTCTGAATTTAGAAATAATCCCCACACCAAATGCGATAAAATCACAAATATAAAAGGTAGTGTTTTTTTTGCAGCAGTTCTAAATTTGAGCAAAGCTCCTAAAATAGTTTATATTAGATTGGTGTCCTTTAACACTGCGTCGGTTGTTAACAGTTCGCTCAAACAGAGGACGTGTCATTGAACAAATTTGACTAATTTGATGCCGAAGGAGGGAATTACATTCTCTCCCTATAATCTTAGGATTACAAATTATTTGTGTTTCGAATAGTATATCGGCACCTTTTAAAGACTGCCACCTAATGCATTTAAATTATATAGTCATTGCAATTACCAATTCTCTGTTTTCTAAGAGTTGCACGCGTGTTCGATACTAATGTCGTAGCGGAAATATGAGCTTCAAGCAGCTTTAATTCAATTTCTGCTGTATGCCATTATCATAATATTATGAATAGTTTACAGTTATCGAGAAAACAAAACTCAGACAAATCTAGTTTCCTCAGAAATTTGATCAAATAAAGACCTGTATTCATTGCACGATTCCAAAGAAAAATATTGGGACACTTTTAATATTCTGGTGTCATTCGGAGAAGAGACCCGTTTGAAATGAATCATAGAATAAACTTCAAATAAATCAAGGCATTGATATAGACGGCGATAGCATTGGTCTTGAAGGAATTGTAACGTCACAAAATAAGAACAATTTAAGAATTGTTCCTTGCCACAAACACTTTAGGATGCTGCAAGGAACCTGAGAATTGTTGAAGACATCACCATAAGGTATGGGTGGTAAGATCCTGCCATTCACTGTATTCCCCAAACTAGCAAATCAAACTTGCAAACTTGACGCAATCCTGCCTTGACGGTTCCTCAAATTTCTGAGGGAAAACCTCCTAGGAATCTCATTGATGATATTAAAAGAGAGTCAAATCACATCGTTGGTCACATTAATGCCACATTAATGGCCGCCATACCTCTTTTTTTACCACTGGAAATTAGGACTCATGGTACGTTTACAGAAATTTAAAGACTATATACAGCAAAGTCCGCAAAACTCCTTAATGTGCCGAGACATTATTTCTCTTTGGGTGTGGAGAGGCCTATCTATATACATTCCTTTTAAAGACAAAATCAAGATACTCTCAGACGGATATTCAGGGATGGCTTCACCCAAACGATGGACATCCCTTAGTCACCAGAGCTTCTATTTTTTTTTTTTTTTTTTTTTTTTTTTAGCAGAAGGATGACTTTCCTCCACTCACAGTGCAGCGAGCTGTGCATACTGGCAAGCAGCATTACAATTGGCCACATTCATAGAAATCTCTTGAAGATTGTACACGGAAGCCATACGGGAAAGAGATATTGCAAAATATAAGTGTCACTAACATTTTCATTTTGTAGATGACCAACTCGACAGGGTTCAACGCAAGATACAAATTAAGAGGCAACTAAAAAAAAAAAGGTTCCATGAGAGTTTTACATTCCTGTTCACGTGCAAGAAGGCAAATAATGATGCCTCCCTTTTCGCTGATATTATTGCTTCATGAAGTCGGTTTCTCGTCCACCGTTATGTACACAAAGTCAGCCAGCCGAAGACTATTCAACATCTTGAGATGGGCGCCCTGGCATTATTCTACATGGATCCTAATTAACAATGAACTTGACTGAGTAGACGTAAATGTAACAACAAGGATTTTGTGTAGAACAGAAGAGAATGTTGCTCACACCAACCCTTATCAATGCATAAAATTAATTATTTACTTTAAGAACTAAAAAGGTAGCAATATCCTCTCATGCTATAAGTAACTTTCCCACACTGGTGGCTTAACCCTCAAAGGCAGTCCTACCCCCTGACAGGATCATTGGGAGGAGAAACATGTTGGCACCAGAGACCACATGGTGATGCAGGCTCAGCTACCCAGCTATGTTCAGTGTCCCCCTGGGTCTTCTGAAGGAAAGTAATCTACAGCTGGTCCTCCTCCCAGTCTCAGTGTTATTTGCCCTGTTAGTCCACGAGACGCATGAAATGTTATGCAAGTCTAACTAATTGAGGACTGGGTCATTTACTGTGGGAACACATCTGCCTCTCTCAACAGAAGAGAATTCCTGCAAGCAGTTGCAAAAGCATTCATAAAACCCTGGGGATAACAAAGGCTCAGCACTACCACATTACCAATCTCCCCAAGGAAAATTATCAATACTGTCTGCGAAATAACTCAGGGTCGTAGTGAAAAGGTGGTAATTGCAGAAAGCCACTTTACGCCATCCTACTGACCTAATTTCATTACAGTGTCACTACATATAATTTATGTCTGAAAATCATAGTTTAATGTCAAAGAAAGTTGACGAAGTCATAAAAAAATTGCATAGTGGGTATATTCATTTTTTTTTCAACGTAAAAATTACCCTTTTTCACATAGTCTTCCAGAGGTGACCCTCCGGAGCTAGAAGTGTGTGGCACCTACAGAACATGGCCACAGGACAAGAAAAGAACCTTATAAAATATTTTTTCTTAATTCGCATTAGTGGAATAACAATAATTTTTTTCTTAAGTTGTATTTAAAAATAATATTTTTTTTTCTATTTCTTTGGCCAATTTTACTATTTTTCCTTTTCTGCACAATTGCTTGAATTAGTGCTTAAAATGAAAGTAGAGCAGCTGCTCGTTCAGTTCATGCCCCTAAAAATCATTAAAATCGATTACAATCATTTCTTTTGATTTTTCAAAAAAGGAGTCTGTCAGACATATGGAATGCCTTACAAGGTGCTAAAAAAACGAATGCCTTCAAGGGTTAAGGAAAAGAATGGTCATACACAAGGTTCAGTGCCCTGAGAATTGAATTGGGTCCCTCTTACACTAGAGTGGCGTGTACTTGTATTTCCTGAAAACTTTCTAGTCATCTACAAAAAAGAGCTAGAGAGAAACGTTTACTGTTAAACCTGGACTGGACGACGAAAAGATATTAGATTTAGCCGAGATTATCACATCGGCACACGACCAATATCCTCTGAGAATTACTAAATTGTTTATGATCCAGGAACAATGAACACTTCATCCTCCCCACGACCTTTCTGAGGAAGCCTAGGACTGAGCCAGGAGGAGCGAGACCACTTGCTCAGAACTTTCCTCCAAGGCCGGCCCCATGAAGCTATTAAGAGGCCACCATGGAATACAGAAGACTCTTTGGAGAAGATTTAGACGCATTTCCATATAAACAATCCCCATCGACCATGCGTTTCCATGTGAAAGGTCGACTGATGAATAACTAGTCAAAAATTAATCAAAGTTTCTTCGGCGCATTCGAGTTTCTGAACATCATACAATCAAGGCCAACGAAAATAGCTCTATCTTTTGGTGGTTGCCAGACGCACGATTCTGGCAAACTTTAACCTTAAATAATATAAGAACCACTAAAACTAGAGGGCTGCAATTTGGTACGTTTGATGGTTGGGGAGTAGAAAATCGACATCCCAATTTGCAGCCCTCTAGCCTTATTAGTATTGAAGATCTGAGGGCGGACAGAAAAAGTGCCGACGGGCTGACAAATCCGGCACATAATTTTTGAAAATGGGTCGACCAGTCAAATCCAGAATGTACACTCGACAAGAAAACTGAAGATATAGTTTTCATTAGCTTTCGTTCATTGAATTTCCCATTTGTTTTTACTGAAAAGACATAATATCGCTAAATTTAATCTAGAATATGAAAATACACTGCAAATTATATCATATTAGTTAAAACTGCAAAACAAAACCGTTCAGATACTTAAAAACACGATATATGTCCGAAGTAATTGGAATTTCTCAGATGAATTCGTTCATAGAGATCTGGTAGATAGTATGTGAATTTTTGATTTTAGTACTATGTATCACGACGACAATATATACTCGTTTTTCTTCATGAACGAGGATATTATTGTATCATTGTAAATGGTGAATGCAATTATTTTTAGCTTTTACAAACTCATGCTTGTATTCCACAGCGTTTAATGTTAGCTGACGTCAATGGCAGCCAATGTTGCTAAGGCTAAGGTAGGTTGAGCAAATCTAGTTGCATCCGCAAGAGCGTTTTCTATGATGTGGAGGAACCCTTGAACTTCGAGCGGGTGAGCGCAAGTCACTGGTTACTGGCTTACGTAACGGATTTCACACTGATTACTTTGACGTTGACATGGATCGAATGCTAGTTGCTGTTTACAAAGCTACCGTCATTAAGCATAAATCTTTATCAAGGTTAAAGTCGCATGTTAGCTCAAAGATTTTCTGGCTATATGCTCCCATTGCAAAGCAGTTCGTAGCAGCCTACAGCCCTACACGACTGCATTTCTTTGCTGCGAGGCTGAAAGATCTCCCAACACATCAGCATTATTTGCACGATATAAAACTTTAATTGCCTGTGCAATAAATATTGAGTTATTTGTGGTAATAACTATTTTCACTTAACACAGCTTTTTTCGGGAATGATTTGTGGATGAAACCCGATTTTCAAAAGTACAGATTATATAAAGAGAGCAAGAATGACAGCAGCCTGTGTCTAAAATTGTCCACGTCTTTTTGCAATCTTTGAATGTTATGGCAACTGTCGAATGAAATCAAGATTAGGGTATGAATTTCTTAAAGAATTGACTTGAATATTCTGATCCTTCAAATTTGATCTAGCATAGTGCAGCACGATCTTGGCAGTCATGTCACCCCGTTTCCCAGGTATCTGTGCACCGACTCACACCTCTTTCTTCTGCCTTTCCCCGTCACAAGTCCGTCACCAATACTATAATCTCTCTCTCTCTCTCTCTCTCTCCTCTCTCTCTCTCTCTCTCTCTCGCTCTCTCTCTCCTCTCTCTCTCTCTCTCTCTCTCCACTTCTAAAACATACTTTAAAATTATATATTACCACTCAATCTCCCCAAGAAAATATAATTAAATTAAGCAGTTATAAATAGGCCTAAGCTTTCACGTAAGCATATTTTGCTCTCTCTCTCTCTCTCCTCTCTCTCTCTCTCTCTCTCTCTCTCTCTCTCTTTTAAAACACATTTGAAAAAATATTATCACTCAATCTTTCAAAGTAAATCTAATGAATTAGTATCTCTACAGATAGGCCTATGCTTGTGCGCTCTCTCTCTCTCTCTTTTAAAACACATTTGAAAAAATATTATCACTCAATCTTTCAAAGTAAATATAATGAATTAAGTATCTCTATAGATAGGCCTATGCTTGTGCTCTCTCTCTCTCTCTCTCTCTCTCTCTCTCTCTCCTTCACTTCCAAGTCTCTCTCTCTCTCTCTCTCTCTCTCTCTCTCTCTCTCTATGAAATCAGCAACAGTCCTAACCAAAAAGATACAAAAGCATTCATAGATATATTAGAAGGATATAATCCTTCAAACTGGAACAAATCTAATGAAAATATCTTGAAAATAATTGAAGAAGTTCCAAATAAAATCCAAGTGGTCAAGAGACTCATAAAGAAAATATACATAAACCAACATATTCCGACAAAGAAAATGAATAAGGTGAATCTTGTGAATATCCTAATTGATGCATTAGGAAAAAGAATGCCAAAAAGCAATGCAAAACTGTGTAAGGTTTGGTTATAGCATAGTCAATCCACAAAACCTAATCAGAAAATGTGCTGCATGCAACATTCCGACCCATCCACAGTGTGCTGAGGTAATACAAGATTGAGAAAAGATACAAGAAGTTTTTTGTTCAACTGTCTATCATGGATAGACAATGTGTATTAATCAAGATTGAATGTACAAATAGTTGAGGATGAAGAGGAAGAGGGAAGAAAAGAAGAAGAAAAAGAAGAAGAGGAAAACGGAAGAGAAGTAAACAAAAATGAAATGACAGAAAAAAAATAAGGAAAACAAAGAACAAGATAAAAGTATGGATGCAGAGATACTCATTGATACTACATATGAGGCATAAAGCAGCATACCTACGAAGAAATAAATTACGATATGACAACAGAAAAGCAAATCCCGAAGAGGCTCTACCCAGACTATACAATGACGGGAAAGAGGAAAATATAGACAAGAAAGACAAAATCTGCAACCTTTTGAAAAGAGGGAATTGCAGATTTGGAGAAAGATGTTACTACAAACATCCTAAGATATGTCAAAAACTATGAAATATATGGTAAATGTGCATACTTAGATGGATATGGTGGGGAGATTGCAGAGATCTGCATCCAAAAATATGTAAAAACCTAAAAGAAGGAAAAGGATGTAAGTTCGACAAAAAATGCAAATATATGCACCCTGTAGCCATGAATCATAATCAAATAAATAACCAACCAAGTAATAAAATCCAAAATAAGAAAGAAACAAATAAAGAGAGAAATCAAGAATATCAGGTAAAAGAGAAAAGCAAACCACCATGAGATATGCAGAGGTGTCAGCAAAAAATTTCAAAGCATCAGCTCCGAAATTCTACTCAAGAGATAATAACTGTATTTATTATGCAAGAGGATATTGCAGAAACGGAGAAAATTGCAGATTCAGACACAAAATGAATAATTATGATGAAGGAAGATCAAATATTATGGAAAAGTTGGATTTTTTAATGTCCAGAATTTCTGGAAATGAAAAAAAGAACAACATACCAGAAACAGGAAAGAGACATGGAAAATCCTTACTTAATACCAGTATTAAATGAAGGAGAAAACACGCAAACCATCATAGTGATGAATGCGCAGGGTTTAGTTACGAGTAACTCAAAAAGAAAAATAGAGTACTTAGAAGAACTAACCAAAATAAAAAGAAAATAGATATAATGAATATAAGTGAAACCTGGTATTCCCAAGAGACTGGGAATGATGATCAAATAAAGGGTTCCAAACTTATAGAATCAGATAGAAAAAATAGGAATCAAGGGGGAACCGCAATATATGGGAAAGACAAAAAACAAGGAAAAATATATGAGAAATATAGTAACTCAGAATGTGAACTAATAGCGGTAGAATTTGAATCTGAAAAATTGATGAACATAGTAATATATAGACCTCCTAATACTAAAGAGTTTGACTTAATAATTGAAAAATTGGATGATATATGTAGAAATCACAAGGACTGGACTATTCTCCTATCTGGTGACTTCAACTTTCCTTTCGTAGAATGGCAAGAACGAATAGGAGATTGTGGTTGTACTTATACATATAAAAAAGAGAGTAATAGTAGTGCAGAAGATAAGAGGCAATTTGAAAAGCTATTAGATATGCTACTAGAATACAACATTCAACAAATAAATCACCTGCCAACAAGAAAGGAAAATACTTTAGACCTAGTATTTGTGAACGAGATGATTATGTTAAAGAAATAATAGTTTATAATGCGAATATTTCAGACCATAATGTCATAGAATTAACAGTTCATTCCAAAGCAAGTGAAAATAGAGATAAGCAAGAAATGAAAAAAGTGGGAAGGATATGGAAAAAATACAACTTCTACAGTTAAAAATATAAAATGGTCCAGAAACTTAATGAAGAATAATTTAAACAAAGATTGGGATAACATTTTCGTAAGTGATGACATAAGGGTAAATACGGAGATATTATATATGGAGAAAATAGTGGAAAAAAATATATACCGAAGAAGAAAAGTAAACATCATTCATGCATACCAAGAGACAGAAGGATCTTGTTCCAGAAAATCAGAAAGTGGAAAAAAGGTCTTGCAAAAGAAAAAAATGCATGGAAAGTTATAGAACTAAAAAGTAAGATAGAAAATGCAGAACAAAAGATTATACAATCAAAAGAAAATGAAAAACGGGACTTGGAAGAAAAAACCCTATTAAATATCAAGCAAAACCCCAAGCGATTATACTCATATGCGAAGAAGATGAATAAAAGAAGAATAGAAATAGGCCCTCTGAGAATTGAAGGGAGATTAACGAATGAAAAAAAGGAAATTTGCAACATACTGGCAGAACGATATAAGAGAGAATTCACCCCTACCCGAATAGATAATGAAGATAATGATATAGAAGTAAGGGATGAAATAGTGAATATTTAGCTGACATAGATTTAATGAAGCTGATATTGTGCAAGGCTATTAATGAAATTAAAAATGGAGCTGCTGCAGGGCCTGATGGAATTCCTGCTATTTTGTTAAAGAAAGTAGTTCATTCTATCGCAAAGCCACTTGCAATATTATTAAGACAAAGTGTAGATACAGGCAAGATTTATGAGGAGCACAAATTAGCATATATTACCCCTACTTTCAAAAGTGGATCAAGACTAGAGGCAAGTAATTATAGGCCTGTGAGTCTAACATCACATATTATGAAAGTGTATGAAAGGGTAATGAAGAAAAATATTATGAAACATTTAATAAAAATAATTTGTTTAATAAAGGACAACATGTTCGTACCCGGAAAAAAGTACACAAACCCAACTGTTAGTCCACCGTGAGAACATATTCAAAAATATGAAAAGCGGAAATGAAACAGATGTGGTTTATTTAGACTTTGCAAAAGCTTTTGATAAAGTAGACCATAATATATAGCGAAGAAAATTAGAAAACACAATATCGTGGATAAAGTAGGAAGATGGTTAAAAGAATTTTTTACACAACAGAAAACAGATAGTTATTGCAAACGACGAGAAATCGGATGAAGTCAAGGTAATATCCGGTGTGCCGCAAGGTACGGTGTTAGCTGCAATACTGTTTGTTATTATGATTGAAGACATAGGACAATAATGTGAGGATTCGGTAAGTGAGTAGTTTCGCAGATGACACAAGAATAAGTAGAGAAATTACTTGTGATGAAGATAGGAACGCTCTACAAAGAGACCTTAACAAAGTATATGATTGGGCAGAGGTAAATAGGATGGTATTTAACTCTGATAAATTTGAATCAATAATTATGGAGACAGAGAAAGAAAGCTATATGCATATAAGGGACCTAATAATGAGACCATCACAAATAAGGAAGGCAGTTTAAAGACCTTGGTGTGATGATGAATAGGAACATGTTATGCAATGATCAAATAGCAACTCTGTTGGCAAAATGTAAAGCAAAAATGGGAAATGTTGTTACGGCACTTCAAAACAAGAAAAGCTGAACACATGATTATGCTTTATAAAACATATGTTCGTAGTCCACTTGAATATTGCAATATGATATGGTACCCACACTATCAAAAGGATATTGCACAAATAGAGAGTGTACAAAGGTCCTTTACAGCTAGAATAGAAGAAGTTAAGGACCTAGACTACTGGGAAAGACTACAATTCTTAAAATTATATAGTCTAGAAAGGAGAAGAGAACGCTACATGATAATTCAGGCATGGAAACAGATAGAAGGAATAGCAGAAAATATCATGGAACTAAAAATATCAGAAAGAGCAAGCAGAGGTAGATTAATAGTGCCCAAAACTATACCAGGAAAAATAAGGAAAGCACACGGGGACATTAATCCACTACGCACCCCAGCATCGATAATGCAGCGTCTATTTCAATGCGTTGCCAGCTCATCTGAGGAATATATCAGGAGTGAGCGTAGATGTGTTTAAGAATAAGCTCGACAAATATCTAAACTGCATCCCAGACCATCCAAGATTGGAAGATGCAAAATATACCGGAAGATGTACTAGCAACTCTCTGGTAGACATTAGAGGTGCCTCACACTGAGGGACCTGGGGCAACCCGAACAAGATGTAAGGTCTGTAAGGTAAGGTAAGGTCTCTCTCTCTCTCCTTCACTTCCAAGTTTCTCTCTCTCTCTCTCTCTCTCTCTCTCTCTCTCTCTCCCCCCACTTTTGAAACATTTGAAAAAATATTGTCACTTAATCTCTCAAAGTAAATATAATGAATTAAGTATCCCTATAGATAGGCCCTATGCTTGTGCTCTCTCTTCTCTCTCTCTCTCTGTCATCTCTCTCTCTCTCTCTCTCTCTTTCCTTCACTTCAAGTTTCTCTCTCTCTCTCTCTCTCTCTCTCTCTCTCTCTCCACTTTTGAAACATTTGAAAAAAATATTGTCACTTAATCTCTCAAAATAAATATAATGAATTAAGTATCTCTATCGATAGGCGTATATGCTTGTGCGCTCTCTCTCTATCGTCATAATATTTCATTCTTTACTATATTGTTCCTCACGATTTCCACAAGTACTGACCAAATTTTAAAAAACTTTCTCTCATTGTTTAAGATCAGTCTTCAATTACGCATGAATGTTACGTCAGTTTAGTGTCAAACATTACTTATAAATAAAGTTTCACAGTAGGTTTTAAAAATGGATGATCGATATTCTACCCTGAACTGACGTTACCAAACCAACATTAACGAATAATATAGAGCCTGTTTCTACATTCAAGTATAAATTATTAAAGGACCTCTACAGAATCTTTATAGTGTAAAGTTAATGGAAATCTAGAAAGCAAAAAAACGCTACGATTTTGAAGCTCCGCCCCTTTCTAGAGTTGCCAGGTGTGGCATTATTGAAACACTATATGTCCGAAGATTTAAAAAAACTGTATCTTAACATTCCCTTGCCGAGTGTACATTAATGACTCAGACCACATATTTTTATAAAATTACCTAAGTTGACCAATTTAGTCATTTCCCTTACAATCAAAATTAACTTGAAATACACATCAATTTATATTTTTTGTTGATAGATGAGTAGACTGAATCACATTTATTCATGTGTCAGCTCATACAGGCGTACATTCAAATCCAGTCAGGGTAGATGTGCCTATCATTTATAATACCCTTTAGATGAAAGTAATTTTTCTGGATAGGTAAATTCGATATTAATGACGCAGTTAATGCTAAATATTGATAGATAAATATATATATATATATATATATATATTATATATATATATATATATATATATATGATATATATATATATGATATATATATATATATATATATATATATATATATATATATATATATATATATATATATATATATATATATATGATATACACAGACACACAAATACATATGTGTACCAATATATATACATATATATATATATATATATATATATATATATATATATATATATATATATAATATATATATATAGATATATATATTATATATATATATATATATACACAGATACATATGTATATATATCCATATATATGTACATATATATATATATATATATATATATATATATATATATACATATTTTATATATATATAATATATATATATATATACTATATATATATATATATATATATATATATATATATATATACATACATATATATATATATATATGTTATAGGGAATATGCGAAATACAAAGATTTCACGAAATCCCTTGGGCATATGAGAAATAACCAATTCGCTTAGGAACATTTGATCCCAGAGGGCTGGTACTAAACACGGTGAAACAGTGATTCATCTACACTGTTTTGCCGTGTTTGATACTAGTTCCATAGGGGTCAAATGTGTTTTGTCGTGTTTAGTACTAGCCCCTGGGCAATCAAATGCACTTATGGACATTTGATCACCGAGAGGCTAGTACTAAACACGATGAAATACATTTGACTCCCAGGGGCTAGTACTGAATACAGCGAAATACATTTGACTCCCCACGGGCTAGTACTAAACATGGCGAAAACATTTGACTCCCCACGGGCTAGTACTAAACACGGCGAAATACATTTGACTCCCAAGGGTCTAGTACTAAATAGGGCGAAATGCATCTGACTCCCCACGGGCTAGTACTAAACACTGCGAAATACATCTGACTCCCAAGGGTCTAGTACTAAATACGGCGAAATACATCTGACTCTCCAGAGGCTACTCTAAACATGGCGAAATACATTAGACTCCCAAGGGTCTAGTACTATATACGGCGAAATACATTTGACTCCCCAGGGGCTAGTACTAAACATGGCGAAACAGTGTGGATGAATCACTGTTTCACCGCGTTTAGTACTAAGCCCTCGGATTTCAAATGTTCCTAAGCGAACTGGTCATTTCACATATTCCCTGTCACATATATACATATATGACAGATACTTTGGATTATAATATTACAATATTATTACAGTACTTTAGTGAGAACGTAATATTTACATTTATGTGGCAAATACAAAACGTCGACTGCAAAATGTTTCATAGAGATCACTTCACTGGATATATTGGCTATGCAATGATGGATTGCAATTTCCAGAACACGATCCCTTTAACCAACCCACTATTCCATCATGAGGCAATAAATTCCCTCCTTTCGTTCTAGGAGTAAAGCAATTTTTCATTCTGCCTGGAAGGAGCGGGGGAATTTCCAGAAAATATTGCCATCTCTAATATAACGCGCGTCAGTCTTGAAGGATTTTTTTTGCTTACTCGGGGAGAAAGCCTAAAGTTGTTCTTCTTTTTCGTATTCTTCTTGTTGTTGGGGGGTAGGATAGGTCTATGGAAAAGCCTAAAGAGGTCTGAAAAAGATGTTTTGCATTGATTTAAAGATACAGGAATTTCAGGATATGATATTTATAATGTATTTATTAGAATGACAATGTAAAAAATAAATAATGTGCACATTAAACATTAAGAGAATTATTATTTCTAATAAAATATAGAGCATTTATTTTAATTTTCGTTAGTGAAACAACGCTATATTTGACCGTAGATTTTAGCCCGCGCTTCGAGTATGCTGGAGGTCTGATCACGCCTTGTGTGTACCAGGTAGCGTTATACTGAGAAATATTAGCCCAAATTTGAATTTACGACAATAAGACTTCACCTTTCGGAGTTTAAAAAAAAAATTTCACTATTGATACTTATTTGATTCACAATATTTCATAATGATAGTTATAAGAAATAATAGTAGATAGGGTAGCGTAAAAACAGAGAGATAGTGAATAATCAAAGTACAGTGAAAATAATGAGAAAGAGAAAGAGAAGGAGAGAAAATAATCAGAGTATGTTCAGTGAAAATAACGAGAAAGAGAAAGAGGAAGAGAGAGAGAGATAATTGAGTTTGGTGTGTGAGCCAGAATTTGATCAACAAAACCTTAGTCACAGGAAGTTGAACCATAACACCATCGTAATTAAAATCTTAAGACCGTCATAAAATCTTTGACCTGTGACCTCACACCAAAATTACTCAGCTTCATTCGATAATGGAGCTCCGCCTCCAGGAGGAGGTATTAACATGTTAAATTATTGACTCCACCTGGAAAAGGTGGATTTAACACGTTAAATCCACCTAAAAGGGGATCGGGACAAGATAAGGAAACACCACTCCACGAATCAATAATCCAGTTGGGTGGAGAACCAGATCCTGAACTGCCTATGGAGGTGGTGCAGAATTCGAACCGTGGGTGGCTGAATTTCAGACCGACAGAAGAAGGCAGAGAGGACTGGCAGCCGTCGTTAGGTACAGAAGCAGAAATATTGCCAGAGTCCAACAATAGATTTATAAGTTTTGTAGTTGTACTTGTAACTCTAATTCTTTGCACAAGTAAAGAAAGAGGCTCTGCCGTTCGTCTCATTCAAACTTCTCCTGAGAGACTTAGCCTTGTAAGATTACTAATACATAACTAACATTAAGAAGAAGCATAAAGTTAACATAGAACCAGACTGCAGAACGAATCTTTTAGAAGAAAGAGGCAGGTAAGCGATCATATCACTCGAACGCTCTACCTTACAAAAAAGCACCACATGAAGTTGGTGCCAGCGCTTGTGGATCCAGGAGACGTAACGTGCAGTGAAGATAGGTAAATAAATACACATTTTGAGGTACAACAGTGATACCAATCGACGAACAGAACTTAGAATTAATAACGACGGCGAAGAATAATAGTGATCGATAAAATCCTGCTTGAAGACGTAAATGAAAAGTGCAATAATAGACTTTATACAACAGCGACAACAGTTTCGTTTTCCCTTCGAAGAAAAACAATGAGACGTAGTGTGTTATGAAACGAAGGCATACAGTGCGCGATGCAGACATAACATCATCGAGTCGAGACGTGGAACTGGTGCAGCCGGGGAGTGAATTGCAGATGAACGAAAACACATTCCCGTTTAAGAATCAACACTACTGAAGAATTTTCGATATGGACGAATCTTTGACGAACAACGAAACGAGAAAACAGCGTCAGTCAAGATTGATTGGGAAACACAACAGGGGAATTCGACAACGAAGCAAGTGATATCGGAAAAAAGCAAAACGAACGAACAGACACAAGTGTGCTGTAGCTGAATTTTTTTTATTCTCTCTATAAGTGTGTGAGAAGATTACGTATTTTTTTCTCTTAGAAAGTATAATTTTTTTTAATTCTCTATCAATAAGAGTATAAAGATTTTTTTTGATAGCTAAGAAATCTTAGTCTTTTTTTTTTTACACTCGGTTGGTGATATATATGATTTTGAATACTTATTTATTTATGTCCCTTTTATTTGAATAATATTTCTTTTCACAGGTTGCGGACTTTGAGTTCAAATTAGGGAATTTTATATAAATAATATATATATATATATATATATATATATATTATATATATATATATATATATATGTATACTAGTATACTTTTGAATTAACAGTGCATGAGGATTTTTTTTACTGTTGTGCATAATGAACTATACATATAATTTTTCTTTGAATATTGTGCTGTGTATCATTTTGTTTGACTAATTGTTGGTGATACTTTTATGCCAATTTCAATATGATATTTTTGCTGTTGTGTAATGATGAGTAGTATATGTGAATTTTTTGGGGGGAAATGCATAGTGTCGATTAATTCGTTAAAACGAATTAATCGACACTATCAGAGGTAGCTCATACAATTTAAGACCAACACCAGACAGACGCAGTAGAAGTCCAGTTCCAATTTCACAAACCATGGTGATTCAAGGAAATACTAACCCTAATAACACAAATAACAGTAATCATAACAGTGCCAATAATACTAAGAATATAATTACTAATAGTACTGACACGTTTCGACACAGAAGTATGAATCAGGCAGCTGTAATAACACAAGCCAGACAAAAGTAAACTAGAAGGATATACAGTGAATCATTGGTTATCTGATGCTGACAGCCACATATCTTCAGGGGGAATAACAGATGAAAGAGCTAAAATTAATGAAGCCTTGTTTCTCGTTAGTTCAGGACACGGTGATGTACATAAAACTTTGAATTCTGGTAGCTTCAGCAAATTAACTAAATATAATGAATTCAAAACAATTTCTTTGATGTTCTGGGAACCCGTGAGTAAAGAAGATACATCATATTACTAAGTTCCTAAATCCCAATTATGAATCCATGGCAGAGGTCTACGCAAATGTTGAAAATGCCTTAGACAAAATAATAGAAGACTTGAACTCACCAAACATCACCAATGGAGATAAGACACAGGTTGGTGATGATGAATGGGATTAGTTAATGCAAGATACGTCTTAAACTACTTGGCACATGGAACCATATGTAATGCTCTAGGAGAAAAGGAAAAGAAGGCCATTCGAAAAATTAAAACTGATCCCAAGAATAATAGCCTTCACACATTAAAAACTATGAAACAAGAAATACAGAAGGCAGAGATAGATTTTTCCAAGGAATTTGTAAGGGTAATAGAAAAACAAAATGAAAGAAAAGGCAGAAATGATAACCATTCAAATAGAACGAATAATAATGCCAGATAAGCAAGGAATAGATCCACTCCTTTTCAAGGGAAAACTTACAACAGAAAATGGAATCCTAACCAGAAAGGAAGACAGAATTATTCAAGGAATGGTCCATCCATGACATATAAGCCTTGTCAATCTTCAAAGGCAGCATGTGAAAATTGCGGGTATATAAATAATTCCACTAATGAGTGCAGAAAGCCTAGAAGCTGTGCACCGTGCAAGAAGGTTGGGCATTTAACTAAAAGCTGTTGGTTCAATAATAAAGGAACCAATAAGGAAGTAATAGAAGTAAGTAACAGCGGTCCAATTCCACAGAACTCTGTCAAGCCAGTGACAATTAACCCTTTCACAGAAGAAAGAAAATAATTCCCTTCAAGGTGATAAAAGAGAAAAAGAAGAAATAGCTAGTATGGAAAATGAAAGTCTATCCGCATTTTCCTACATAAATAGCAAAGAAGTAGTATTCTCCATGAAAGAAGAAAAAGTAAACAGAAAGGATTTGCCTATTGTAAAGATTCCAATAAGTGAAAAGACATGTACTGTACAATTTGATAAGCAATGATAATAAAATCTGAATTCGCCACCCATATGCTGAGGTAAAAAAAAATAGTTCGTATTAAACCTTCGCATTTATAGTATTGTTACTATGACTCCTTATAAATCAAACTTTTGAATAATATTTTCTCTTAATTTCATCTACGTATTCATACAGCTGTCTATATTACTTTACCGATAATCGTTTAATGTTACCACTGAACAGGATAATTCATTTCACTCATTACATCTACGTTGCAAAAAGACATTAACCTAAAAATGCTTAAGTTTGTTTGTATTACCATTTCAGTTTTTTCTACAACTACCTTAGCCTCTAATCTTCAGCTTGTTAAACCGAACACTTTGTGATAAAATGCAAAAAAAAAAAAAAAAAAAAAAAAAAAAAACTCAAGAGTAGCCTAGCTGCTCCATGCTAAAGGAGTACGTCTCCAATGTTCTGGAAGATGCATGAAAATTTAAATTGATTTTCTGTGCATCCGGAGTCCACAAGCAGAATTCTTTCGTAATGTCCCTCTCGTGTGGAACTAGAAGGGTATCACAAGCACAGCAAAATCAAGGGTAAACGAAGAGGTTCTTTACCTCATATTTTTACCTTTAAAAAAACTTCTTGACAGAATTTTTAAGCGTATTTTCCTTTTCTCACTATGTGTATGCATCCGTAATGACCATAGGCGTAAGTCGTAGACACTAAAAATAAATAAAAATAAATTTTGGGAAACTACCCAGGTATTTCATATATATCTATGTCAGTGACAATAAAAAATAATTACAACAGCATGTTTATGGCAATTCTTTATATTTAAAACATAGTTGAAGTTTTAAGTCTCAACTTTTTTTCATTTTTTAAGGTTCATATTTTTTCCAGAATCTATGACCTACTACCACTACCACTACCACC
>NC_061109.1:6805594-6813094 GCF_015104395.2 Macrobrachium nipponense
TAATGAAAAACTCACCTTTGCTTGCTGAGAAAAGAGAAGAATCAATTGGAACATTGTGTGTAAAAAAAAAAAAAAAAAAAAAAAAAAAATTAAAATTTCCGGGTTCCCTTTACCAAGCTGGTTCTGTTTGAAATGATAAATCTTAGGTTTCAAAACACGTTCTTGCTTATATCATCCGCGAAACGATAATGAAAAACACGACAATAGCCTGAAAATGCTGTTAAAACAGTGACAGAAGCATATGGTGTTATTAAGTCTTTTGAAAAAAATTATATATAAAATGGGAAGTGCGATGAATATCGGAAAAAAAATTCTTTGAAATAGATAAATTTTTAGAAAAAAAGTGAAGGAATTCAATTGTTAAACGACATATCCATTCAACTCGATAAGCACGTCAGTACTTTTCCAGAAAGTCTAAAATGAAACAATTACTTGCATCACTGTAGCTGTTGCAGGAAGCTTTTCATACCAGGATACTATTAGACATATTCTGTCACTTTCACAAAGAACCTGACGTTTTTAACTATATTTCTTAGAAGTTCAAAAGGTCCCAATTTCATATGAAGATCAATATTACAGAAAATAAGAATCTCGGTCACTAATTAACTGAAGTTATAACCTAAATCCATTGTCAGAGTGACTACCCTCTGTAATCTGTTTAGAAGAAATATTAAGGAGTTATTCAACTAACTTCGTAATTCATCAGAGATTCACGCATTCTGGAAAAAATAAGGAAAAAAATTACTAAATACTTTGAGCCGTCCTGATTAAAATCTCAGCTTTTTTCTTTGTATATTAACTGGTAAATTTTCTAATACCGCTCCTTCCAAAATCGTCCTTCTTCAAAATATTAATATAACATAATCAAATTAAATATTACCACTTTGAAAAATTACGATTTTGGAATGAACGATATTAGAAAAGTTACCAGTTAATGTACAAAGAAACAAAAATATTTACATAGCGACCCCTGAAAGTTTATTGTCAACATTTTCGCTTACTTGGGGAGTTAGCTTACAAACTTCGTTGTTGTTGTTGGGAGGGGAGTAGGAAAGGTCTATGGAAGAGCATAAAAAGGTGTTTCACAATCAGTTAAAGATACAAGAATTATAAGATAGCATATTTACGATTTAACTATTAGAATACAAATGTAAAAAAAAAAAATAATGTGCATGTTAAACAGTACAGAAAAAATAAAACAGCGTATTTATTTTAATTTTCATTTGTGAAGCAATGTTCTACTTGCCGTAGATTTTAGCACATTTTTATTTACTTTAAAAGTTAGGAATATGATGTTTACAACTTATGCATGAGGGGAAAATTTGAACATGTACCGAATAAGCTTTGGGTCGGATCACACCTTAAATGCGTGAATCAATGATGAATTACGAATTTAGATGAGTAACTCCTTGATATTTCGTCTAAGTAAGTTGCAGGGGGTAGTCCAAATAACAAAGGATCTAGGTTATAACTTCAGTTGTAAACCTTCAGTTGTAAACCTATTTTGTAAACTTTTAATCCCTTGAGATCCTCCAGTGATATACGGAGTAGACGCGTGAGAAAATCTAGTACTAATTAACTTAGTTACAGAAAGTTATTTTCAGAGAGATAAAGAGAGGAAACAAGGACAATGTAAATCCCTTACGATATAACTTATTACCTTGGCTCATTAAAAGTAGCTACTCTATACAACAGTGTTTCTTAAAGTGTGAATATTCCAGGGGTCCTCAGGATAATGTGAGGAGGTAGCGCTGCTGTTAAGTTCACTAAAATTTGTGTGCAAAGTTGTTAAATTAATAATGTTGTGAAAGTTATTTTAAGTAAAATGTAAACAATCATGTTGAAGGTAATCCATTAATAAATAATTCAGTAGCAATTTTAGTATTATATATTATAACCTGAAAACACTTTTAAACCCAAGAGGGGAATTATCATAATAAGGGGTCCGCTGCACAAGAAAGTTTAAGAAACACTGCTATAGAACACTGTCGAATGCACCTGTTGCCCCGAAACAGACTCGTATTGATTGATAGAAAACGGGCATATACTAACAATCTAATAAGTATGTATTTCGACGCCAATATGACAGTCATCCGTTTAACTGAGAACGAGAGAGAGTGAAAAACGCATTCGCTCGGGTTTATCGTTACAGATAGAACTTGGATTTGCCTTTTAGTTTAGTTTTTAAGAGAAACATTATTCATATCTTCATTACTTCCTATCTTTATAAAATCTTCTCATTTTCATACACGATGGATGACTCCATATGATATTCCAAAACTCGATCTCTTCTTTTTGAAAAAATGAAATGAGTCATAAATACCACTGGAAAGCAGCTGTGGTTCCTGTTACAAAATCGTAAGAAACAGGTCCTGTAAACAGCCCAATGTGATTGTGGGGCGTCAGAGATGTGCTTTGTTATTGGAAATAATATTGAGCAGAAAATATTCTTCCAAAAAATCCTCCAAAGTTAGTTAACACCCCAGTGTCTTTGATACCAAAGCAATGAACTATATGTTTCGGTAGTAATTTAAGTATATATCTAATTTAATTCACCTTTGCCTAATGGATAAATGTAAGATTGGCAAGTTGCCGAAGGCACCAAAGGGCTTGTGTACACTCCTGGACTTGTCTAACTACGATGGGAGTATATTCAATTACACCTTGATGACCTTCTCTAAAACAAACTTTCTTCAAACCCCTGAATGCGCTTCCTTAATTAACTTTTAGATGGCCAACATGGCTGCTTAAGGTCGATGGAAGTCCTCCAATAATCTTGCCGCTATTACTGTAACAGCTCCCAAGAGCCAAGAAAGAAAGCCACTGCTGGTCACTTTCGACATCTACAAGAAATTCCATACAGCCTGACATACATCACTACTGATGTAACATGGATATTTGTGATTGCACAGGCGTAAGCACTTGCACACACACACACACTCACACACACATAGACAGCCACAAATTTGGAACAATAGACTCAAATTTATAACGAATATTTACCTGGGAAAGTTGAAGGGTTCATATTTGTTCTGCATATTTGTTTTTTGTCCATTCCTCGCTATTTCCGGTCTCCAATTCCTTTGTCAAATTTCTCTATTTTTTAACGCTTTATGAAACTAGTTTTTGTTTCTTAACTGTCACGAAAAACATGGCTTTGTATCGGGATGTCGTTGCATTGGATGTCCCCAAAGTTTGTTATATTAAAATCTGAAAAGAACTTACAACATGCACCTGTACCTTAGGATGACTATACGTTTTATGTTTCCTATTTCTCTTAATTCTTAGTTATTATTTTAAATGGTAGAACAGAAAATCCCATGGTTTCAAGATATTGGAATGTCTCCTGATTCTTTTACTAATATTACACGATCTTTACGTGATAAATCCTAGCAATTTAGAATTACGTGTATCAAAAATTGTCAAAACACTGTGTGCTGAAAAGGCTTTTTGTTGAAATAATGAAGGTTAGAGCTTTAAAAGAGGGTTGGATATTATTAACAGCATCCAGATAAAATGTAGTACTGATTTCTTTCCTCTTTTAACTGAGCTGTGTTTATATGAGATGGTCAAAACCTTTTAGTTCATTATTTCGTGTATCAAATAATAGTCAGTTCTCTAGCCATTATTCGGGAAAGTAAACTTCTAGGTGACAAGATGAATTCATGTATGTATGTACGTGTGTATATATATATATATATATATATATATATATATATATATATATATATATATATATATATATATATATATATATGCGTGTGTGCGTGTGTGTTTATCACATCACCGTGATTCATATATACGCATTAAAATACCAGTGTCTTTTAACATCTGATTCGCTCTACCTCGGAATTAATATATTTTCATATACGTTAACTGAGGGTGAGTTTTTTAGTTGATAAGAAATTCGTCGGCTCATGGAAGTACAGTGAAGTTCTTTACCCGCAAGAATATCGCGAGAGGTATAAGTTAACGCCGCCTCTCACCTACAAATCTGCCTCACTCAGGCATTCGTTGTTTTAGCGTCGACATAAACCGACCTCGACCTTGATAACTTTGTAGTACTTTTCCTGCACGTAGCCATATTATGAGTCTTACCACATCACCGTGATTCTTATCAACTAAAAAGTTCCCCTTCGATTAACATATATGAAAATATAATACCGAGGTAGAGCGAATCAAATATTAAAGGAAGCTTGCAGCTTAATGCGTACATATGTATCACGGTGATGCGATAAGATTCATAATATGCCTACGTGCGAGGAAAACACTACAAAGTTATCGAGGTCGAAGTGGCCTGATTCAAAATTCTCTAAATGCCTGTTTTGAAAATAAACAGAAGTTTAAAATTCTTTAAATACGTGTTTTGAAAATAAACAGAAATTTAAAATTCTTTAAATGCCTGTCTTGGAAATAAACAGAAGTTTAAAAATTATGATCTTTAAACTTTTCTTTATTTTCAAAATAGGCATTTAAAGAATCTTAAACTACTGTTTATTTTCAAAACAGCATTTAAAGAATGTTAAACTCTGGTTATTTTCAAATTATCCAGTTTAGTGATCGGGAACGAAGAAACAAATGAAGAGCTTTAGAACGTAACAAGCGGAATTGGTGGATTTACGTGAATTATTTCAACAAAGCGAAAAGCAATAACACTTTTTTTTTTGTCTGTAACTTTTCCAGCGAAGAAAGCTACTCGGAACCTTTCCTTAAAACGCCAGTAGATTGCCAGGAACTATCTAATGCTTCCTCTTAGAGATATCGAAAGGATATGGGACATAATTCTCGACTAAGTTATGAACTCCTTCTGAGTGCCTTCCTTTGACCGGTAATGACGAAATGCAGCATAAAGCTATGTCTTCATGATACTAAGTACAACTGTATTTATATATATATATATATATATATATATATATATATATATATATATATATATATATATATATATATAAACACACACACACATATATAAAATATATATATATATATATATATATATATATATATATATGTATATATATATATATATATACACACACACACACACACACACACATACACACACACACACACACACACACACACACACACACACATATATATATATATATATATATATATATATATATACATATATATACATACATACATATAGGAATGAATGTATGCAACTTATCGCACAACAAAATATAGCCTCCATTAACTTTACAATTACACAGTATTCCTTTGTTCCCTTGCTTAAAAAGTTCAATTCATTAAGATTATGTAATTAATAATCTAAATTTTTAAACACAACAGTTCAACAAAGGCATGATGTCTCCTAAATGTTCCCTTAACACAATAATGAATATTTCGTTGAAAGTGCTAAATATTGTCAGATATATTACATGTTAAGTACCTTCCATAAATATGTGAGTATTTCACCTAATTGCTAATGAACATTTCGCTAAAGTTGCATAAATATTTTGTTTAGCCCGCCTGTTCATCACACCATCATCAGACAGAGACAGAGAAAAAAATAAACTATGATCCGATCTCGGCTTACTCAGGAAATGTGCAAGATTTTCCCCTCATTCATAAGATGTAAACATTACATTCCTAACTTTTAACGTAAATTAAAATATGGTAAAATCTATGGTCAAATAGAGCCTTGTTTCTCCAACGAAAATTAAAATAAATACACTATTTCATTAGAAATAATTGTTCTGTACTGTTTAACGTGCACATTATTTATTTTTTTACATTTTCATTCTAATAAATACATCATAAATGTACTATTCTAAAATTCCTGTAATTTTAACTCGATGCACAAAACACCTTCGTCAGACCTTTTTAGACTCTTCCATAGACCTCTCCTCCCACCCTTCAAAACGAACAACACTAATAACAACAACAAAGTAGTTTGTAGGCTTACTCCTCGAGTAAAAAAAAATCTTGGCAGATATTTTGGAGTCGGCAAACACCACTGCACAGAAGGGGCTAAATGTGAAAAATCCTCTTCCATTAGCCACCTTTTTTCACTGCATATGCGCTGTCAGTAACAAACACAGACCGGAGTTTACCAGAAAAAAATGGGGACGTAATTATCAAAAGGCAGCCACCTCTTTTGCTCGACAGATTTACTCATTTTCAACGTCTATCCAATCTGGTAATGGCGGAAGTTACAGAAACAAAACTCCCACATTCTTTGATGATTGCTGGGAAGAAGATCACGCCGAATAATTACTGGAGAGTATAAATTTTCATTCGCGTCTGCTTAATATAACGGGGAACGAACCATCAGCTTGAAGATGCGTTGCAGCTTGTTTTCAGAAAGGTTTCAGGCTCTTTATTCGGAAGCCCAAGAAGAGGAAGACTCCGTCGATACTCGTTCAATTTAGACTTAGCAGCCAACACACAGAGGAAGGAGGGGTTCTGAAAAGAAAGCCGATGGAGGCTGTAATCTATTAAATCGGCACTCTCACTGATAGAAGATGATTTCTATGGAGTGAACAGAAGGGCGCAAAAAAAGGACGAATTCTTGACATCTTTCAAGCGAGCAGGGCTTGAGATGCAGTAGCTTTGCTCCAAAAGTTCTCATTTTGCAACAAAGAAAAGCCGGGCATATGAATTAAGAATTCATTTACGAATGTGAGAAAATCTATTTTATGTGAACAAATATTACTTATTTCGTTTTTGGAAGCTCAGTTTTGTTTCATGTTCTCATGCCTTTAAGATTTTATGATCAACTATAGTTAAATTGAATAACGAAGATATGGAATGTGATGAATATATATATATATATATATATATATATATATATATATATATATATATATGTGTGTGTGTGTGTGTGTGTGTGTGTGTGTGTGTGTGTGTGTGTGTATTTATGCCAATTAGGCCAATAGTAATTAAAGCGAGGAGGTAGGCTTCGGGGTTGGCACAGAACCTTAGTCATCAGGACGGGCGTTTATCTCTCTCGAGGGAAACACCCGGCTTATAATCACTGTTCCCTTCCAGCTAAGCTCCCAATCTAATTAACAACCGCCCTCCCCCAAACCTTATCTTTTTCAATTTACTGGGGAAGAAATTTTCCCTCTAATCTACAGGTATCCGCCAGTCATGTGGCCCGAAGTCATGCCCCAACCACATTCTCTGCCTTAAAAGGGAGCGAGTCGACAAAGATGGCCAGTTAAAGTCTGTATTGGTCAGCCGAAGGCTATGCCCGACAAAGCAGAACTCTTTTCCCCAACACACGGGAGGAACTTTGACCTTTGAGCCAGATCTACCTCACACGGAGAATCTCCTATCCAAGCATCACAAAGAAGCAAAGTTCAGTATGTCCTGGGATGCGAGGGTTAGTTCTAAGCCAGTGTCCATTTTCTCTGACTCGATACCTCTCACTTACAATTCGTAGTTTAATCCACTCCCCTTTTCGTTGACTTTGCAACGGTGTACTTATCCATGACAGAGTATTCCATGCGTGAAGTACCTATTAAGAAGTCATCAGATCAATTCAAT
>NC_061109.1:6823094-6856771 GCF_015104395.2 Macrobrachium nipponense
ACGCGGGTTCATCTCTCTCTCACTCACTCTCTCTCTCTCTCTCTCTCTCTCTCTCTCTCTCTCTCTAAAATATTGTTGACTTTCATTAGTACTATAGCTTATTATATAATAAGCCTAAAGTTGTGCTCATAACGCTGGCAACTAATATATACAGCAAGAAATGTATAGCACTTCTAGAGCATTAATCCAGGACATTTAGCTCTCTCTCTCTCTCTCTCTCTCTCTCTCTCTCTCTTCTTCTCTCTCTCTCTCTCTCTATATATATATATATAATATATATATATATATATATATATATATATATATATATATATATATATATATATATATATAATATATATATATATATATGCAATATAAAAACACCGTATCGTGCTTCTAAGAAATCAATAGAATAATCCACAGTAATATCCTTGTTTATCTAGACAAAATATATTTATGGAAATATATACAAAGCTTAAAGCTTTCGTCCATCCTCCTGTGGACTTGATCACTAAGAAAATGAGACATGGTATTGGTGAAGAAATCCAAATAAACATAAACAAGCAGACAAAAGAAATTAACAAGGTTAAAATATGCGAACAAGTCATTGGGTCGAATTCCTTTCCATAATTCGCTGTGATCTTCGAGGCGGGACAAAGCGCCGGTCTTCCTCCTGAATGACATCTTGAGGGTCGTTAGCCAAAAAGGTAGTTTGTAGATAAGACTCTGGAACGAGCGAAGGATGGTTATCTACATTATCAGATTGAAGGAGGCTGTACACATTTCTGAAGTTCTTAATTCTGGCACTTTAACAGATTTATTTACTCAAAAGTAAATTGTTCATTATTCCAGTATTCCCCTCAAAGGTTTCATTCAAAGTGATGAGAGCCCCTTCCACAATTCTCCTAGTGGTCCTATCCGCACTCTTATAAATAACTTTTCCTCCCTTGAAGTCGATGGCATGATCAGAATCCCAAGTATGATTGGCAGTGGCGCTGTAAACGTTGCCCAAACGGCAAGCTGCAATATGTTCACGTTGCCTCTGGTCCAGGGAACGACCGCTTTCACCAATATAGCATTTGTCACAATTTTTACATCCTATAGCATAGACTCCAACATCGGTGTTTGGTTTTCTGCAGCTATATATAATTCCAAATTTTTACCCACAATTCTTGGTCTTAATTTTTCTTTGGGGATGGAAGATGTGGATTTTATAAAAGGGAATTGGAAATATCAGTTTGTTCAATTTTAAAAATTCAGACATTAACATGGATTTCGTCAGAGGGATTTTATTCATTTCGTTTGAGGAAAAAACAGTAGTACATCTTCCTAAACGTCTTTTAGAAGATCTTTACAGACTAAAAAACAAATCTGATATTAAAATCTCTAAGGCCGACAAAGGGGATGTGTGGTGGTTATGAGTAGGTCAGATTACCTTATTAAGGCTGTTAGATTGCTTGGTGGCGCTAATACTTACACCAAGATTTCTGCAGCTCCGTCCATTTCTGACATTCAGTCCACGTTAACAAGAAAATTAAGGACAGTATGAAAGGTGACATTACCACAGAAATGAAAGAGGTTATTCTCAGTAAATTAACAATAAAACTACCCTCGTTAAGTTATTTCTATGGTCTTCCAGAAATCCACAAGGAGGGCATCCCTTTGAGGCTCATTGTAGCAAACTGCAATACTCCTCAGGCTGATTTGACCTCTCGGTTGGCAGAGGTTTTGGGTGACTTGGTGGGTAATATAGCAAGCTCCCATCTGAAACATAATCTTGATTCCATTGATAGAATTGTGGGTAAAAATTTGCATGGAATTATTTATAGTCTGGACATCGTCTCCTTATTCATTAATGTGCCTCTTGTGAGCTTATAAATTCTTGTGTAGAATCCACCATATTTGAGTTTGAAGGAGATTTCATTCAACAAAAAGCAGGGGTTGCTATGGGATCCTCGTTGTCGCCTGTTTTAGCTAATCTTTGTATGGAATTTTTTGAAATACTTTTTGTGGACAAACTTCCGGATGATTTAAAACCTTTTATATGGGTAAGATATGTTGACAATATCTTTATTGTTTATAAGGACGATGCCGAAAGTTTTGATCAAGTTTCTTTTACAACTGAAAAGTTTTCTTCCATCCATCACGTTTACCGTGGAAGTCGATAAGCGTCTGTCATTTTTAGACTTGGTTGTTCACCGGGATGATGTAAATAAGTCTTTTAAATTCTCTGTTTTCAGGAAGAGTACTCACACAAATACGTACATACATTTTTATTCCTATCATGAAGAGAAAATCAAACGCAACGTTCTGACCAATTTGTATTTTAAAGCTTTTTTAGAGTTTGTGACCCTAGTTTCATTTACCAGGAAATTGAATTCTTGACTACGAGTTCAAAAATTTATGTTACCCTAAGTTTTTTATCGACAGATGTCTTTCTAGAGCCAGAAGAATGTTTTATAATCCAAGGGAACGCTGTTCAACTGCTAATTTTAAATGCCTTCCCCTTCCGTATAATCATGACCTGAAAAAAAGTTTCTAATAATCTTAGAAAGGAAAGACATGGGTATACCGTAGCTTTTCAATACCCTAATACTCTTTAAAAGAAAATTATCAAAAACAGTTGCAGAAAACCAAACACCGATGTTGGAGTCTATGCTATAGGATGTAAAATTTGTGAAAGTGGTCGTTCCCTGGAGTAGAGGCAACGTGAACATATTGCAGCTTGCCGTTTGGGCAACGTTTAAAGCGCCACTGCCAAGCACACTTGGGATTCTGATCATGCCATCGACTTCAAGGGAGGAAAAGTTATTTATAAGAGTGCGGATAGGACCACTAGGAGAATTGTGGAAGGGGCTATCATCACTTTGAATGACATCTTTGAGGGGAATACTGGAATAAAGAACAATTTACTTTTGAGTAAATAAATTTGCAAAAGGGCCAGAATTAAGAACTTCAGAAATGTGTACAGCCTCCTTCAATCTGATAATGTAGATAACCATCCTTCGCCCGTTCCAGAGTCTGATCTACAAAATACCGTTTTGGCTAACGACCCTCAAGATGTCATTCAGGAAGAAGACCGGCGCTTTGCCCCGCCTCGAAGATCACAGCGAATTATGGAAAGGAATTCGACCCAATGACTTGTTCACATATTTTAACCTTGTTAATTTCTTTTGTCTGCTTGTTTATGTTTATTTGGATTTCTTCACCAATACCATGTCTCATTTACTTAGTGATCAAGTCCACAGGAGGATGGACGAAAGCTTTAAGCTTTGTATATATTTCCATAAATATATTTTATCTAGATAAACAGGAGGATATACTATAGGATACTTTATATATATATATATATATAATATATATATATATATATTATATATATATATATATATATATATAATATATATATATATATAGTTTACACATATACGTATGTAGTATGGCATGTATGAAGCATTTTAGAAACTTGTACCCTCTCTTTTGTCTCATATATATATATATATATATATATATATATATATATATATATATATATATATATATATATATATATATATATATATATATATATATATATATATTTATATATATATATATATATATATATATATATATATATATATATATATATATATATATATATATATATATATATATATACGTGTTTGCCAGTCTTTCAGCTCGAGCAGATGGTTAAAATTATCCAAGAGAAATGTTTACCAAAGCTGCCTTAGGATTAATGACAGTAAGTTGAAACACAAAGAAGACTGAGCAGCTCACGGCGTCTTGATGGCATGACATATTTGGAGATAATTTCTCACACTTGCCACCTCATAAAATAGTGCAACCATCTCCCGGGGGGCATGTACCTGAACAGTAACCCAGTATCGACCGTTACCTGAAAAAAGCAGGACGCCATATTTTAAAACCTACTTGTAGAATCTTCTTGAAAACAATTTTATTATGCTTCCAGCACCTAAACCATAAAAGCTTCTTATTTTGAACCTAACCCAACCAAACCTAACCCAAACTAGGGCATGGCAAGAAAAACAAACGGGGCTGATGCAATACCAGTTATATCTCGGGAATTTGCTCCCGGGAGTGAATCCAAGGCAAGTGATCAATGCAAATCCTTTTAGGACAGGAGTTAGGGTGTTTCGAAATGATGAAGGACAACTTTGCACTGAAGAGTTCTCCTCTCCGGAGAGACACTAATCCAATATGCTTTGGTCGTCAGAGGATCAGAAGGCCTTAATAAATGACAAACTTTACTGTTAACAAGAAGTTGTGCGCTTCATTTGTCATATCTAGTTGCGTTCTTTCGCTGTGTGTGTGTGTGTGTGTGTGTGTGTGTGTGTGTGTGTGTGTAACTGATAAATGAAGGCAAAGCTTTAGGGCTTTACAAAAAACGGGTTATTCGTGTAATTGTTTTTTAGTAACATAGCTACGTGTTTAGTCTAGGGTACAGCTTTATATGGTTTACAGCAACAATATTATTATAAAGTGTATTCTATACTATATTTGGCTTACAGGCACCAAGGTAAAGTTTATGTGACATATAATAATGGGTAAAGAAGCAATACATAGTACACAAGCGAAATTGTCCAAACCCTTACTGACTGCAGAGAAACTTGTGCCAGAGTTTATCGACAGGAAAGTGACTTATTTTGTTGGAGCGTGCATGAGACGTTAGCATTAAGTTGAGGGATAACGAATTGATTCATAAATGCCGTGTATATCACTGTTGTAGTTAATAAGGTTATCGATGGTATTAGATATCTAATGATATTATATATAGGTTCGCTGAGCCTTACTTTAGCTTCTGCTAGGAATTTCTAGTTGATCTGATGAATTGTGCATTTTCTTTGGGTTAAAAATAGGCAAGTAACTGTTAAATCAAATTCATCAATATTTGTTACATAATCAATAAGTTATAAATAACTGATGCTCCGTCGATTGCATTTGAAACACAAACACAAACACACACAAAATACATTCACTCACATACTGCCTGGTAAGGCTTCAACATTTTTTCACATGATATACTCTTAAAAAGTTTTACGTTTGATCTGCAAATAATGGGGTATTCCATATACTGAACTGTAGATCATGATAAAAGGTTGGAAGTATCTTTTGTTCTCAGTGAAGATTTTTTCTACTAAAAATAATCTAAAACCCAGTAAGTTATTTATATGACAACCGACTAAAATAGTTGGTGGTCTTCAGTTACTAGAGGCCAGAACAGATTTGTTTTTTTTCTGCTTTATGGTGTCGACTCTTCGTTAAAACTAAAGATTTTTTCGGTTGTGGAATTAGAACAATAAATAAAGATGACAGAATAAGGCATTCTGATATTTTTCTATTATTTTATTGCTGACAACTGATGCGATCACATACAAGGAAATGAAGTAAACGCTCTCTCTCTCTCTCTCTCTCTCTCTCTCTCTCTCTCTCTCTCTCTCTCTCTCTCTCTCTCCTTCATAATTGTTTGTGCGTGGGCTTATTTGGAAATGCTAAATAACAAAATCTATTAAAAGATTTATAAAACATCTCATAATATTGCAAATTATGGTTATTAGTATACCATAACAGTGGGGAGATGCATATGGGAAATAGTTTATTTTAGGAGGCAAGAAACATCTACGATTAAGTAATAAGAAAACATAAAAATAACGGCAGGATGCCAGTATACATTTATTGAAATAAATATAATTTATATAATTTGCCGTGATCTACGTGCGTGTTCATGGCTAGAGTCTATGCCAAATCTTTGCTCTTCTTGACAAAATTTGTATACATTTAAAAAAAAAATTTATATTCGTTGCAAAAAATAAAATACATTCTTTAAAAAGCAAATACAGTTTTATATATATACTACCTGACCAACCCGGCGATGCCCGAGAAGACTTTGAGTGACAGTCTGAATGTACAGGGAGGGAAAAGGCAAGGGGAGGGGATGGGGGAAGGAAGCAGGAAGGGGGAGGGGGAAAGTGGGAGGCAAAAGGGAGAGTGGGAGGTGTTTGTGTTGATGGGCCAACTGACAGTTGTACTTTTTTCATGCAAATGTTAAAACCCTCCGAACAGTCGTGCCTGAACTGACAGGTATTACTGTGGTGACTGTCACCTTTATCCAGCTATTACTGTGGCAATTATCCCTTTTATCCATGTATTACATTGCTGTCTGAGGTTTAAACAGACATTACTGTGTTGCATGTCCCTTTTATCCATATATTACTGTGATGAGTGTCTTTTTCATTCAGGTATTATTGTGGTGACTGTCCCTTTTATTCAGGACTTATTGTGCTGTGACACCTTTAACCAGGCATTATTTTGGTGATTGTCTCTTTTATCCAGGTACTACTCTGGTGACTGTCTCTTTTATCCAGGTACTACTCTGGTGACTGTCTCTTTTATCCAGGTACTACTCTGGTGACTGTCTCTTTTATCCAGGTACTACTCTGGTGACTGTCTCTTTTATCCAGGTACTACTCTGGTGACTGTCTCTTTTATCGGCGGTATTAATGTAGTGACCATCCTTTTTACCCAGGTATTACTTTGCTGACTGCCCCTTTTTTTCAGGTATTAATGTACAGTTTGTTCCTTTTATCTAGTTATTACTGTACATTCTCTCATTTTCATTCAGGTGTGAGGTTGATGACTGTCCCTTTTATCTAGATATTACTGTGGTGTCTGTTCCCTTTAACCAGATATTCCTTTGCTGTCTGTCCCTCTTATCCGAGAATTACTGTGGTGACAGTTCCTTTTATCTAGGTATTAGTGTGGCGATTGATATATATATATATATATATATATATATATATATATATATATATATATATATATATATATATATATATATATATATATATATATATATAATGAACTCTCCAGATTTCTATTATTAGAGACACATCAATAAAATTTCGATGTCTGCTGGTAACATCGACTACTATATCAGTCTCCAGTCTTATTCTGTCCGGAAGGACTTTTTAATTTTTTTTTGTTTTTTTTTTATTTGCTTAGGAAAATAAAAAAAAACGACGTGAGTGAATTTCGAAACTCTTGACAAACTTGAACAAATTACTTTGCCAAAGTTTATGAAAAACACAAGAAAAAACTAAAGATCCTTCATAAGTTTCCTATGACAAAAAAAAAGTAGGAACTTATCACACAGTAATTTTAAAATACTTTTCTTCACTTGAGCGGAAAACTGACGAGAATAAAACTTCAAAGCAATGACGAAGAGAGAGAGAGAGAGAGAGAGAAGCCAACACTCTCTTCGGACACCAGGTTGAGGACAGAATTCGACAATGTCTATGTCAATGGCTAGAGATTATCAAAGGAAAAATATACTCATTTATTGTTACTTTAAAAAAAAAACGACAAAGATTATCCTTATGAAAATTGCCAAGTCTCCTGTCGGTTTGAAAATTTTGCAGACAATTTCTGAAAAACTTTTTAAATGGGTATTTAGTGAAAAGTAATGGGTTTTTGACATTTGCCAGAATTAAAAGTTCGATTTCCAAAAATGACGTAAATTCATAGTATATAAATAGAGGCACGTGGCCATTATTCGACCCAACATAGATAATAGGGTAGGTTTCAAACCCTTACCCCTGCCCCCTTCCCTTTCCCCCATCCTACTTCCCTTTGTAACTTATGTGGTAAAATAAACTCTACTTGTTTATAATATATCGTGTATTCGAGACCATAGAAATATATTATTGCAAATGCTTTTTAGTCACCACAATAATATCTGGATGAAAGGGAAAGGACAGCACAGTAATACTTCGTAAACGCGACACAGCACAGAAATATCCAGTAAAAGGGACGGAACAACAGTCAATATCTATCATCTATCCATCTATAATATATATATATATATATATATAGATATATATATATTATATATATATATATATATATATAGATTATGTATATATATATATATATATATATACATATACTATATATATACATATATATATATATATATATATGTGTGTGTGTGTGTGTGTTTGTGTGTGTGTGTGTGTGGCGCGCGTGTATTCATTTAATGGAACCCCACCATTTTAATGAATATGGATCGTAACGTAAATAAAGAAGATATAGAAATATATCGACCGAATATATAACCGGAAATTTAACACTAAAATGTTTAAAATATTCTCATGCGAAACTTTCCAACATCATCAGAAAAGTGACTGATGTAACAAAAAATAGGAGTTTGATATTTTCACATCACCAAACCTTGTGATTGGTTATTAATATATAGAATAGATGTTGAATGAGGAGAAATATAATATAAGAGGAAAAGAATATTTAATCTCAATAGTGAACTCTCTCTCTCTCTCTCTCTCTCTCTCTAAGAAACTCCATTTTGCCCCAAGCCTTGTGTGTGTGTGTGTGTGTGTGTGTTCTGATAAGATCAAATTCGCTCATGGATAGTTGTCTTATCTTGAGAATTAAATTACTCCTTGCAAATGATAAGAAAAATACTAAAAAAACTTATTTTTCACCAGATGTTAATATATAATTCCACAAAATATTAATCATAATAATAAAAACATTATTATTATTATTATTATTATTATTATTATTATTATTATTATTATTATTATTATTATTGGAGAAATTAATCCACAGTTATGTATGTGCAGTACATATTTATAAAAATAAAAATGTACAGAGATTAAAAAGGGGAAATGAACAGATTCCTAAAAGATCTCTGTCCAGGTTTAAGTACACATACATAACTGTAGACCTGTTTCTCCACCCCAGGACTTATGATACTACTACTATTATTAAACATAGTTTACAGAGCTTCTTCTCTATTTTTATAATGCTGGCTTGTCCAGTGTTGCTTAAACTGGTGAGCAACGCACCGAAGGTTGGCATATCAAAAGTAAGTCATTATGAACTCATTTTCTTTTTATTCCAATGCCCAGGCCGCTAGTTAAACTTTCAGGGTATAACCTGTGACTGGTGCTTATCAACAGCCAATCATGGAGCGTCGTAAGGGACTGGCCTAGCCATCATATGCACGGTTGATGTGAATCTACTATAGAATACATCTCGGGAATTAACGAACCTAATAATTGACTTGTCCGAGTCAACTGTCGGGAGTCGGTCATCAAAAGAAGGTCGAAAATTGCCGCTAAACTAAGGCTGCGTTTGACACAAAGCGAATCGGATCGACTCAATTCACGAAGAATCAACACGATTCATGATTCATCTTGATTCGCCACACTCATTTCAATGTAACCGATTACACCAAGAGATCGAGTCAATTCAAACCATGTCGATTCGCTTGTGGTGTAATCGGTTACATTGAAATGAGTGTAGCGAATCAAGACGAATCATGAATCGCGTTGATTCTTCATGAATTGAATCGATTCGGTTCGCTTGGTGTCAATGCAGCCTAAGGAAGGCGCCATGTCATATTCATGCAAAAAAAAAAAAAAACAAAAAAAGAAAAAAAAAAAAAAAAAAAAACTCGCAAATAAACCCTTTCCTAAGTCGGATTGTTGTAAATGAGAGATTACCAATTAAGGAGCAGAGTTAATCTACTGTGGTAGATTCACATCACCCGTGCATCTATTGTCTAGGCCAGTCCCTTACGACGCTCCTGATTGTCTTTCAAGAGAGGTGGAACATACATCCTGCCTACGTGAACTCTCGAGAGAGACTAAGATTTTCCAACCCTGTGATTGGCTTATCAACAGGCCAATCAGGAGGCGTCGTACTGGCCTATGACGTCAAATTCTCGCTTGATGTGAATCTACTATAGTATTTTGCAGTATTCTAATGAAGATATTCCTAAAAGACCGACCGTCCAGACTGATAATCCGTTTACCACAATGTCAGCATACAACACAACTCGCAGCTAAGGAGAGACGAATATTCGTTTATATGACAGTAGTAGTAGGCGTTCAAACACCATTCATCGCGACCATTAAAAAACAAATTTTTTTCTTATTCATCCCCACCATTAACAATGAAATTCATTGATTGAAAAACACATGTAAGATAGCCAGAGTAATGAAACCATGTTATTCGCGTTTGGTGTGAGGAAACCTTTCAATACATCTGCCTCTTGGCAAAAAAATAAATAAATACATAAATATATAAATAATTGGAGTATTATTTTTATAGTTATTAATCTCCAGGGTTTTCATTTTCTTTGAAAGATTCCATTCGGTTTTCATTTTCTTTACATATTTCATCCATATTAAGTGTTAGCTATTGTGCATATTTTTTTAGCAGTGAAATAGCCTGATTATATTGTTATGAGTTTCATTTTTATTATCAACAGCACCTCTTTGGTTTCCTTTTCGCCACTAACTAAAATCAAACCTAATTTGCTGGTTTAGGTAGACATAAACACCCCTCTCCTTCCCTCTCTATCTGTCTGGCGCCCCCCCACCCCCCCAACACCTTCTCATTTTGCAGGGGTCATCCTCCGTCCTGACAAACTTTGCCTCACTGCCAGTTTTCTGAAAATTTTGCACATTACCATTTCTGCACCTACATGGAAACGGCATAGCATTGGCAAAAAATTGCCAATATAGATCATACCTCATCTAAGTTCGTGACCTGACTGACCTCTTAAGGTAACCTATCGAACAGACATACGAGCAAAAGTGACGAGGCATGAAGTAGCTTTGAAAATAATGTATACTATAAATTGTTTCATTCTCATTAACGAGTGTCCGTCACCCAATAATAATAAAAAAAGTCTATTAAGTGAGAAGGCAACAATATAATATCTTATTGGTCGACTCCAAAAGGATGACAATCATTCATGTGAAAGAAGAAGGCAGTCGTTAACTAATTCACAAATAATTCAATGCTGAAATAATAGCCGATTCGTTTTATCCCATTTATACGAGAGGCAGAAAAAAAAAATCGACAGAAAAATGTATTAATGTTTTGCCTTAGACAAATTCAGGATCAGAAACATTCCAAAATGAACCTGATTAATGCAAAGAACCCCCTTTTTTTTTTGTGGGGGGGGGGGTGATAGGGTTGGCGGTCATGCATTCCGGCTTTTGATGAAGAATGGAACGCTATTGAGCTTTAAATAGCAACTAATGAAACACTATTATCTATGGATGTGGTTCCTTTATTACATACGTACAGAATCCATTTTTATATGCTTCCGTTCTCAATCTTATACTCATTAATTGCTTACTAGTCTATGAAAATACTATCAGGATTATTGAATGCTCACAAACAAGGCGTGACCCGACTTCAAGCTTACTCGGGGCACGAGAAATCTACAGTCAAATAGTGCGCTGTTTCACCAACAAAAAATGTTAAAAATACGCTATATTTAATTAGAAATAATTGTTCTGTAATGTTTAACATGCTCAGTATTTACTTTTTACATTTTCATTCTAACAAACGAATCGTAAATATTCTATCCTAAAATTCCTATATCTTTAACTAAACGTGAAACCACCTTTTCAGACCTTTGTAGGATATCCATAGACCTATCCGACGCACCCAAGAAGAACACAAGTCCAAGAACAAAACCTACAACAACAGCAGATTAGATGATAGGTTTACTCCCCGAGCAAGCAAAATCGGACAATAATGAGGAGTGGTGACATCCACGTTCATGTTTAATACACAAATCAGTATGAAAGAGGCTTTCCAGCACTTTTGGAAATGGAAACTTTTTACACTTGGGATATTCATTCAGTAATCAAATCATTCTGATAATCGTCTCGTGACCAGAGCTAATCGATTTGCCTTTCCATGCCAGCAGAAATAATTAGGTATAATCCTCAAAGTCTGCCAGATGATGACGACAATTTTATCCTCAAGTTGAGACAGGAAACGATTTCCTATCTCTGTTTCGCTTTGTTGTCGGAATTTCGGAGTTTACAGCGAAATAATTTCCATTTCTATGTCATCAAATGCAAAAGGCAGACCGAATATATATTGATATCCAGGCAAAAAAAAAAAAAAAAACGAACTAAAGAATGAAAATACTGATTAAAAAGTATGAAATTTGCATATTTGAAGTCAGAACTACAATATATTGTTATTCTGTGATAATGATGAAATAATAAATGTACGGTTTATAGTGAGCAATACGCATAGGAAATAAATCACGCATATTCCAGGGACAATTTTTGGACACAAATACTATTGCTTTCTTGGGGAGTGCAAGCAATAAATAGATTTATTATTTTATCATTCCTTTTGGAATAATAAATTTGATTTACAGTCGCACGCCAAATTTATCTATTAATGACATTTTCAGCAAAATCTGCACAGAAATTGTTTATGAATTATAATTCTTTTAGGATGCAGAATACACCGAGACTGAAAAGCGGGTTAAAAAGGGCGCGAGACTTAAAAACCACAGTGCAACTTCGTAGAAGGTAATTCCATGCTGTTTTTCGAGCTCTATCCACAAAACTGATATACGGAGAGATTGATGGAATCTCTCTCTCTCTCTCTCTCTCTCTCTCTCTCTCTCTCTCTCTCTCTCTCCTTCAAGTTTTAATATTCATAAGTTATCTGCCTAAATAAAGGAGTTTAGAATTACTATTTGGTTTTTCGTGTTGCAGGAAACTTTTATAGGATCTGCTTCATGTTTTTTTTTTAAACTCTGCCAAAGTCATTTGTTCACGTCCGCCAACGGTTTGGAAATTCACTGGCGTCGTTTCTCATTCCCAAAACAAGAGTAAAAAAACCGAACTCGAAGATATTCCCTCAGAAACGAAGAAAAATTGAGATTGATACAGATATATTGACTGTAGACATCGTAATTCATTGCTGTGTCTTAAGTATTACAAAAAAGAAGGTCTCTCACTCTCTCTCTCTCTCTCTCTCTCTCATTTCCTTTGAGAACAAAGGGGACATCAGTCTAATCACCCGACACACTACATTAACTTACAAATAGTTCAATCGACGTCTGAAACAATAGGCAGTAATAATTACTAATTCCCGGGAACTTTTTCTTTCTACGTCTTAACAATTATGAATAAGATTGCTGCTGATATTCCATCTCATTTGGGGCATTAACTAAACTACCTCTCAAAAGAGTTTCGATTACATTTCAGGTTTAGCTGTATTTTTAGGTATTAATGGCACAGTTCCCGTCGTGTACGTAGACGCACTTCGCTGCGAGTTAAGGATGAGACAACTGGCAACCCCACAAAGTAGAGGCTAATGGTTGACTATTACCATATTTTAATCGATCTCACTGGCTGATCTTTAACCTACAATGATATTTCTGTTTAACTGTCATTGCGCCATGACCGAATGAATACAATTTATTAAATTACCCCGTGAGCTCTATAAGAAACCTTTGATGGAAGGGTTAATTAATAGAAAAAGAATGTTCAAAATAATAGGTGCGGGACCGTATTCCTCACAGCAAGTTATATGAAATGACAGTGACGCCAAGCGATATGAAACTCCCGGTTACGAAACGTCTGATCGAGGTGATTGCCAATAATACACAACTCCATCCAAAGCCTCTGACACCCACAGATACACAAACGCGCGCGTACAAACATGAGCGAAAGGAAGAAAGAAATACACTAATTCCAGAAAAGTTATAGAGAGAGAGAGAGAGAGAGAGAGAGAGCTACTTGAGAAGAGAATGGGTAGAAGAATTAATGGAAGATATCACCAGAGCTCCTACGACTATATTTACCATTGTGATAAAGATGGCGTACAAAATGGCCGCCATGAAACATTTTGCTGAATAATTTTGCAACTAAGAAAGATAGAGACATGAAATTTTATCCATGCCTACATTTATGAGGTCAGAGAATCTGTTTCTAGCATTTCTATTGGGCTATTATCAATATTACTCTTGGAAAGGGACCCCATAATGATACTAAAAAGTATACAAGACTATAATTGAGTATGATAACAAAGTATCTTATCTATGTTCGAGCACTGTCTCAATGCCTTTTTTTAAAAGCCTGAAATGAACCCAAGATTTTAAAGATGCATGGCGTCACCCTTTAGTGCAACGAAGTTATCATTCAGATGTATTTGAAGCATCATTTGCAACATTATAGTTACACCTCACATTGCGATTACAACTCACATTTGTAGCTACACAAAGCTGTTCATGTAAGCCCAAACCTGTAGCGTTTACACCTGCTACGGCAACCATACTTGCAGCCACATTTTGTAAGCTGTTCACAACGCTTTGCAAATGGAGAAGTTGGTTGTCTAGTAGACTTTTCATTCTCCACCAATCTTTTCCCAACCTCAGTCAGAATTGCCTGATCCCATGCACAACATGCCTGATTTCATGAACGTTTGGTGTGTTGAAGCAGAGGTGCTCTAGTTGGAGGGATGGCTTCATATAGTCTCTGCTTTCTGGCAAACAAGTCAAGTCTGGACTCATTCACATTGTCAACAGCGCTTGACCTGTCATACAAGAGGACCACAAACTTCTCCAGAATCTTCAAATCACCATCTTCGATGGCTGGTGGGTACTTGCTGAGTCTGGAAAAAACTGGAGTGGCCTCTGGAAAAATTGTCCCAGGTCTGCCATGCTGTTTTCTTTCCTTTATTTCTAAAGGCTGAGACCGCATCCCAACAACCTCTAACTGCATGGAGGAACGATATGTCTTTGGCATCACTTGATCAACATTGTTGTACAAGCTGTGAATGCCAATCCATCGAAGGCTCTGCCCTTCACCAAATGCGAGCTACAGCTGCTGCAGACCCATGCTTTGCCGAGTTGGGAACACACTCAGACCAATGACAAGGCCATTTGTGTCATTGGCTTTGACCATGATAGATTTGCTCCCCTGTCCTACAAGATATCTGGCATGGACAAAGATGCGGCTGTCTACCTCCTCGTGAGAACACTTATCTAGTTCAAGTAGATTTGCTTTCTGAATAATAAGTGCTTGGGTTCTCTTGGTCACAAGAACAAACCTGTCTGCCAGGAAGTGAAACAGCTCTGACTCGTCATTGTGCCTCAAGAAGTTTGGCCAGTTTGAAGGAATGGTGTTCTTTTCTGTCACCTTGCATTTTCCTCCATGTCCCTTTCTGGACTTTTGTTTCTGCTTCCAGAGTTGATGAACTATACTCATCAAAGACAAGATGTGTTTACTTGTACGCATTAACATAGGCACGAATTCTTGGCAGAAAGTACATGAACAATTCATGAAGAGCCCCAATTACCCTTGGCTCGGCTCTCCAGCGCTGGCACCTGTCAATTTAGGGCTGTCTAACTAGAACAACTATATATATACTTTCTACCAGCTAACTAATATGGGGCTATTAGACATAATTTGGCACACCAAACTACTAAACTACACAAAAGCAAAGCTAGGTAGAGCATAAGCAAGAATAGTTGACACTAAACCCCATGCTGAGTTGCAATGCAGTGTAGTCACCAATGTGCCGTGGTTGTCCATTGACATTCACTCTTCTTAACTAAAACTAAGGATAAAGCCACCATATCATTACCAATAGACTTGAAAACTATTATAATGAACAAGAAGACATTTTTCCATGCCTACTGCATCCTGAGATACGATTATTTAAGGTTTTTGGCTGCCATATTGGATGCCATCTCTCTTTATATATATTATATGAAATCTTTAACAGAAATTCATTTTACCTTTGCTTGGTGCTCTGCTTAGAATGTGTATAAGTAAAGAAAAATCATAAAAACAAAACACGACCCAGAGGTCATTATTCCCATTTCCCGTTTTACACAAAATCCATTGACTTACGCGGTCCATCCTTGAAACCAAAAAGCCAAACATTTTTGGAATTTTGAGTTGGAAACCATTAATTTTCAAAAAGTGGCTTATGGAGAAGAGATGTAGCCAAGACTTTCATGCTGGTATCTTTAACTAGAGTATTTTATGCGAAAAAAACATTATTCTGCCTCTCTACAAGCAATGTTACACTGAGGACCCAAGTTGCCTACCGCTTGATCTCGTTATTTGCCCTGTTCTGTGAAGGTAGTATTCAAATATCGTTGCAAGAAACTACCTGTGTGAGTATCGTCCGAAACACAATCTTATTTTTTTCAGATCTGAATTTCCAGAACACCTTATCTACTGAACGCCTGCTTTGGCAATCAAGTTTACGGACATACTCTATAATAATAATTCGCTTATTTCATTATTTATTGTTTGTCCCTCTTCCATAACTTTGGACAAATGAGTTTTTTGTCTCTACCTAGGTAGATGGATTTGGTCTAACAATTGGCATACGAGGAACAGAGAAATGGGAGGAGAGAGAAAGGGGGAAAGGGGATTTTGGAAACGAAGATGCACAAAGAGATGCAAACGAAAGTACCAGGTTCAATTGGGAACTATTATCTTATGACAATTAGGAACTGCTCATGAACACTCTGTCCTCCTCCGTTCCTATTACACCGTTCTTGGAAGAGTCCAAGTATTATTTTCCTTATAACCATCAGGAAACCTGAAGCAAACATAAAAAAAAGTAATATCCATTGTCATCCCTTTCTAGTACTTTAGATATTGCCTGTTTACATAGGTTGAAACACTTACGTTTTTAGTTTTTAAATTTAGGAATTTTTCATTTTTTATTAACCTAAATAAGATGACAACTAGGGGGGAAGATTATGTTTGATCAAACCTTATCATGGAGCCACTGCTTTGTAATGACTGAACAATTCTTCTTCTCTCCTCTCTCTTCGTCCTCTCTCTCATCGTCTCCTCTCTCTCTCTCCCTCTCTCCTCTCTCTCTCTCACGGTTTCAATTAAGGTAAATTAGAATACTTTATCACTCAGCTTACTCACTACCGAAAGTGGAAACACAAGGAAACCTAACACACGAAATTCCCAAAAGAAATCCATGCACGCTGCCATTTCTCTCTGGTCTTTACGAGAAAAAGTCAGCTTTTTAACAGGCCCCAAAAAGTTTAGTAAACTTCGAAAGTGAAGTGACCAGGAGGGATTGGGCAAACGCAGCTCTGAATACCACTTTTACTCTTCGTTATTAACCTCCAATTGATCGAACTTACGCTCCATATGTGATCCCTGTTGAATCATGTTAATTGAGCAAAGTAGCACTTTTTTTAGGGGGGCGTTTGGTTGCAGAACCCTTGCTAAGTAAGAAAACGATATTCGAGGTACGTTTGTTTTAGAGGGAGAACCAGTACCGTTAGTAGAGTTTTTACGGTTATTTTTTCTTTTTTCCACCCGAATAACACTCAATTATTTGTTGGTTTCGTTATTCCTGGGCTAAATCAATTAACTGACCCACAGGGATATTGAAAGAAAAGTTTAGTAACCGCCGGTTTATAGTAGGTTTTCGACTAGAAGTAAGACGAAAATGAGCATCTCTAAAAAGAAAAAAGAAAGAGAGATAGAGAGAGAGAAGAGAATGATTCTCATAACAGTCAACGAAATGCTGTGACATTCTAGTTTTTGCCTAGCGTATAAATTTTTATTTTCACTGACTTTATTTGAGTTTCTTTCGTGGGATTCTAACAAAGAAACTCTCTCTCTCCTCTCTCCTCTCTTCTCACTCTCTCTCTCTCCTCCTCGACTCTCTCTCTCTCTCTCTCTCGCTCTCATTCCTTGCTAAGTTAGAACTGTTTTCCTTTCCGTGGCACATTCCCCAACTGTACGAGTACGGGATGAACCTTTCCCTGTAAATGAAAAGCGGTCCAAGCGGGAACGGCCATTTCTTAAAAAAAAAACTAACCAACCATCATACCGGGGAACATAAATCTTCTTGAAAGAAAAAAAATCTCATTATGGTTTCCCACAATCCAATTCTCCGCAAACAAACCAAACCTAAGTCCCCTATAATGGCATCGGCCAGAAAAAAAACTCGGGCTAATAATTTTCATAATAATTTATCTGTATACGCTTCTCGAGAAATTTGCTACCCTGGGCCATGAGGTATTAAAATGTGACATCTAAATGGATATGATTATACGTGAAGAATTTCTCGTGACAAAGTTTTACCTTCCCTTTGATGGAAATTCAGACCACATATTTACACAACCACCACCACACCACGCACCACCCCACCTACAACTTCATATCATTATTTATATAATATATATATATATATATATATTATAATATATATAGTATATTTACAATATATATGGTAATAATATATATATATCATACAGTTTATATAGTATATAGAATATATATTATAATATATATATATATATATTATACACACAAATAAGTACATACAGACATACATTATATTGCATACCACAACCACAGGCACACCACCCACACACACCTACACCACACACACCACCACATATTATCGTATATATACTATATTATTATTACTAATACATATATATCTAAAATTTTTAAAAATTTATATATTATATATATGTGTGTCTTGTGTTGTGTGTGTGTGTGTGTGTGTGTGTGTTGTAACAAATAAATTCTTCTGTTTGAAACACGATACGGCCCTCAAGTATTAAAAGGCTTTAAACATCCCGTTTTAATGGGCCTTTTATTTTATTTTATTTTTTATATATATATATATATATATATATATATATAATATATATAATACTATTACATAAATATATATATATATATTAATATATATATGCACCGTAACAATTAGTATAATAAATATTCCGTTTATGTTCCTAAGCAATTACACTCTACCATGATAGTGAGGAACCGGCCTCATTTTCACCTCTGCAAAACGTACCCTGAATTTCCCACAATATTTGTATACCAGAGAAGGGTGAAGAATTTGGATACCCTTATGGGGCCTTTTATACCATTTTATCAAAAATTGTACGTGCAAGAACCCAATGACGGTTAAGTTCAAACCCCCTCACTGGAGGTTAAGTTTTTAAACTTCAAACGTTTCAACTTTCACACCCATCTAAATTTTGTTGTGGAAAAGCATAAAAAAATCTGTGAATGGCTGAAGAGAACCGTAAGTAGTAGGGTGGAGAATTTTTCGTGGGGGATTGCCAACTATGCGCTTGAAACTTTATGGGACATTAGAAACGACAGTAAGACGAAATCGATGACCCTGTTATTTCATTTTCCAGTTTATGAAACAGAGTTTACTTAAAATGAAAATTTCCTAACATGACTGGTAGTACTCTCATATACCACTGTTCATGAATTGCCTGATAAACTGAACAACCCCCAAAATTACTTTTACCGTTGTTTTAACGATAATGTTTTCTGTGGGAATAAGCCAGCAAGAAATTCTTTACAAAACGCGGGAATAAAAGTTGGTTCACGTTGCTTGAGTGCATTTATTTTCAGAGAATGAATTCTGAAGAGCGTTACGGCTGACCCTCCAATCGCAACAAGGCCTTTTTCTTATTTTCCTAAAATTCCTAAAACAACCCTTCACGTCCCGAGGAAGGTTCAATGCTAGAACGTTTTCATAATTGTTTTTACCAAATATTTATTTTCAGAACAAAATGCAACTGACTTAAGAAGAAACTTTACCAGGGGTTTACTTGACAGGGAGTAGAACGGGAAGAGGTGGAGGGGGGGGGCGGAAATGTGTGTAACTTTTTTGATCATTACGTTTATTCGGTCATCATTCTTGTTATTAGTGTTTCCAAGGAGGGTTTTATCAAATTGTTTCATAGCTAACGAAAGTACCCTTTGTGTTATTTGCTTAATTCGGAATTTATTAATTATTCTGTACCACAAGGTAGGAGCTACTCCTCATTTTTCCTTCTCCTTCAAGTTTTTCTTCTTAATAAAACAGGGCCGGTTCATCTCATTGGGTCCGATCACGCCAAGCCGAGATGAATTACTTTTGGCTCCGATTGCATACACACGGAAAAGCACTCACACACACCACACACACGAATATATATGATTAAGTATCATCTATATAATATATTATATATTATAGTATATAGGAATATATATATTATATATAATATATAGATAGTAATTAATTTGATCAATTGCTCGGTTTAGAGTTACAAAATGTTAAAAATACGAAGGGTTTAACGAAACAGTGGCGGAACTGAATTAAAATTTCCAATGGCTCAAAAAGACACTAGGTTCACCTTAAAACAAAAAAAAAAAAAAAAAAAAAAAAACACTTTGCAACAAAACTTTCATTGAAAATTCATTGGAAGCATAAAAAAAACTGAATTTATTTAAAACTCCTTCAAAATCCAAAATTCGGTATGCCGAATATAAGCTATCACAACGCACACAAAACAGAACCCAAGGGTCTGTAAAAAGTGTTATACGCAGGAAAGCTAACCTGTCCATTAGAATTTAAGAGATCTGACATCAAGGTTTTAGAGGCAATAAAAATGACATAAGATTATGAAATACTAAACAAACAGGATTTTTTTCTTTTCCAATTTTATTGATTTTATTGCTACTTGTTTTTAACATAAGTTTAAAGACTTGAATTGAACATCACCCTATTTCCAAATCATGGATAAGGAACTTACCAAGAAATTGTGCTTTTATCATACAACGTCATTTAGAAAACCAAAGAAACAAAAAAACAAAATATTCTACAAATTACTGTTCTTTTAATTTGAACTTTCACAACGCTTAGCTTCTAGTAGTTTGGACGGGTTTATTTGGGTAAGAGATATTCGGAGTTCATTACATATTTTAGCCGAAAATTCCAGTGGTTTCTTTAGAGATCTACTAAAGACTCATGAGTCCCAGATATTCAACACATGATATTAATGAAAAGAATTTTGCCAGTATATTTTATTTAAATCAAATCCATATAAAGATATATGAAATAATAACATAAATATGTATGAGTATACCAAGGCATATATATCTATATATATAATCATTATAGTATTATATATAAGATAATATAATATATATATATATTTAATATACTATATTAATATTATATATATATATATATATAATGATATTATATAATTATATATATAGAATATTATTATAATAACTATGATAAATATATTTATAGATAATTATATATATAAGTTAATATTATATATATAGTATAATATTCCACATATCCCCCAGGTGAAAAATAATAGACAGGGTGGTATGGTCCTGAACCGGTTTCGACTTTTATTTTCCAAGCCATTGACAAGGACTGAGAACATAGTATTTAGAATTCACACAAGTACTATTACTACAAAGAGGACAGTACTAACGAACCATACACACAACCTGAGTTTGAGACTGCATATCCACCGCCCACAAGGCAGGTGTCAAGGTAGGAGGTGGCTTTCAAAAATCATTTTGGCTAAAATTAAATTTACAATAAATTTCTCAAGGGATACTACCGATTAGGGTACCCCAATCGATAAACCAGTCCACCCACCTGAACAGGTGTTCAAGGAGGCGGATTGGTACATCTCCATTACCACTACTTGACCCACATTCTGTGTTTACAAATAATTGGATAACTTCTAGTTCCGTACATTTTTAAATGCACCTACCTTTAAAATTTAAAAACAGTTTTAAACAAATTCTTTTGAGATTAAAGGATTAAACAACAAGTTTATTACATTCCTTTGACTGATGTTCATATTATTATTGTGAACTTTCTTTTATAAGAATGATATTCCCTTTCCAATGCATTTATTTCGAACACACAAGTTTTTTTGCCCCTTCCCAGTTTAATAACAAAATGACTGTTCTCACTAACCATGTACAAAAATACCACTATTTCCCTTTCCCATGTGGCATATCGCCGCACCATTGTTTATGTTGTTTCTAATCATTTTGTTTTTTCTAGTGCTTTCCCGTTTGACCAATATAAAAAATTGTTTCACAAGACTTACACTGGAATTTTATATACACCAATCCTTTAACATTGTCGGGGGAGTTCTTAATAAGTACCTGTTTTCAATTGTTTATTGTTTTTAATAAACTACATTAACACCGAAAATTCTTCAGGAGATGTGGGATAATTCTTTCATATTATTATTATTCGGTAAGGTAGCACAAGCAATTTTTGTTGTTGTTAAGGTTCGTTTTTATTTTGGATACAATGGTCTTTTTTTGCCGCTTCTATTGCAATGTTTTACTACACTATCTTGGAGATTTCAATTTCTTGCCTTGTATTCCGAATCTTTATCTATCTCCTCCATCTATAATATTCCTGGCTATATTTCCCGTAGCTGCTCCTAGAAGCAGGGCAAATGCAAACCTGATCTTTTACTTACCTTATTTTGTTTTTTCCAGAACAAGAAATGTACATAGGAAGAAATAATTAGTATGGTTTTTCCAATGTAAACACTATATTTAAAACCCCTACGACTTTATTTTCTCCGTATGAGGACATCCAAAAGGGTAGGCCAACCCATCTTTTTCCCATTTTCCATAGTTAAATTCATTCCAAAGTGATGGTACTAACTGATTTAGCCCTGGTAAAAAGTTTTAATTTTCACGATCTTCGTTCTCTGGCAATACATAAATTATTTGGTCGTCGAACCTATATCTAAACCGAAGGTACCATTGCGTGGAAATTATATTGTTTAAGGAGTTTTCTTTTTCAAAATTTTCCAAAAATTTCCATATTAAATTACGTTAGCACTGGAGGGGGACCAAGAGGGTTTTCCCGGTTGACCATACCAAAATTTTGAGAGAAAAATTTTCCATTGGCATTCCCAAATTTACAGTTCTATTCTTTTAACACATAATTTGATCAGTTCAATTAAGGGTGGTTTTTTTAAAAATGGAATTATCCAGGCTGTTTGTTTTTCTAATCAATTCCCGAATAGAAACTCCAATAAAATCGTCAATATGGCACCTTTGTGAATAGTTGATACTACATCAAAGCTCCACAAGTTTCGAATCACTATTTAACTTGGTATTGCTATTTAGTTTTTAGTTTCTGGAAGTCCACGATTAATTCTTTAATATTGACATTTAGAGATGTTTAACCTAACCAATTGGGTTTAAGGATCATCCACTGGAAATAACCTCGCTAGTTTATAAGATGCGGAAACCCACTGAGTCTGATAATTGAGTTCTGGCAGGAAAGTTTTGTTTTGTGGGTTTTTTATCTTACCATCACATGATACGGTAGCTGATGGAGAGGTCACTCACCGAACTTCTTATAAGGCTTTAGTTGCCTTTTAGCAGAATTTTTAACTTTTTTTAAATTGGGTTGAAACACTATTCACCCACTGTCCTATCGTGGGTTTCTTATTTAATTTCTTTAGTAACGTACTATTGATTCAAGCCCCAAAAACCCCCCCCACCCAAAAGACTTTCCATGTTTTCTATATTTTCATTTTTGGTTTAAAATTACCAGCCGCCTGATTTATCTGCTTTTGTCATGTATTATCTTTTTTATCTTTTTTCAGTTCATTGATTGGCATTCATGAATCCTTTTGGGTACGTTAGTGGTGTCTGACTTTTTCATACGTTCCATAAAATCACTCCCGTTAATTATGTTTACCTTCCCTTCATCAGATAAATCACTATATTTTTTCAAGGTTTGCACATTCGTTTAGTAATTTCTACACTATTTATACTTCCAGTTTGATACAAGCAAAATTTCACCCATAGCCTAAAGCCCTGGGTTTACATCACTATCCAGTGTTTTCTTTGTTTGATAAATTGATAACACATTCATGATTGGCGTTGGGTTGGTAGTCCAGGGGCTTCTTTTCTGATTGAGGAGGTAGATCAAGATTCGGAATAAACAGGCAAGAAATTGCAAATAATCCTAATAATGCAATAAACCAATGCATTAGAAGCGGCAAAAAAGACCCATGTTCAAAGTCAAAATAACGAACCGAACCAGTACAACAACAAAAAATTTGCTTGTACTACCTTTAAAATAAAAATAATTGAAATTATCCCACATCTCCTGAAGAATTTTGGGTGTTAATGTAGTTTTTTAAAAACAATAAAACAAATGACAAACAGGTACCTTATTAGAACTAAGAAACCCTCCCCCGGACAATGGTTAAGGAAATTGGATTTTGTAATATAAAAGAATTTCCGTGTAAGTCTAGTGACAACTTTTTATATTGGGTTGGTCAAACGGGGAAAGCAACTAAAAAAAAGAATAGAACAACATAAACAACATGTTGGATATGGCACAGGGACAAATAGTGGTATATTTTTGACATGTCTTAGTGAGGAACAATCATGCTATTAACTGGAAGGTGGGGCAAAAAATGCTTGTTGTGGGTTTTAAATAATGCAATGGAAAAGCAATATCACTGAATCTATTTTTTTAAAAAAGAAAGTTTACGAAAGTAATAATAATGGACATCAGTCCAAGGAATGTAGTAAACTTGATCCTTTAGTTTAATATCAAAAGAAATTTGTAAACTGTGTTAAATTTTAAGGTAGGCATTCAGAAAATGTATACGGAACTAGGATTATTATATTTTGTAAACACCAGTAACGGGGGCAGTAGTAGTAATGAGATGGTCCAACCCCGCCTCCCTGGACAACCTGTCAGGTGCGTGGTACTGGTTATCGGTTTGGGTACCCTGCAATCGGTAGTATCCCCTTGACAATCTATTGTAAATTTTAGCCAGAATGATTTTTGAAAGCCAACTTCATAACCTTTGACACCGTGCCATGTGGGTTGGATATGCAGTCTCCATATAGACGTTTTGTTTGTATGTTTCGTCAGTACTGTCTCTGTAGTATTAATATACTTGTGAATTCTAATACTATGTTATCAGTCCTTTGTCCATGGCTTGAAAAATAAAGACCGAAACCGGTTCAGGACCTACCCCACCCTTCCTATCTTAATTTTTCATCTGTGGATATGTGTGATTCAAGCGAATCACGTGCTTAAAGTGATTATAATCATATATATATTTTTATTATTATATAAGATATATATAATATATAGATATATATATATATTTACATATTATGTGTGGTGTGTGTGTTGTTGTGTGTGTGTGTGTGTGTGTTGGGTTTTGTGTGTATCTCTCACTCTCTCTCTCTCAATCTCTCGCCATCACTTTCCGTGCAGTTCCTCCGTTTTGCAGGGTCGATGTTCTCATCCATCTCTCTCGTCCTATATATATTTTATATATTTAATTATATTATATATATAAATATATATTATTATATTAATATATATATATAGTGTTATATTATGCATAATAGGAAAGCATTGGACTATCATAATGTTTAACGACGCCTATTCTTTTAACGAAAAAACATCCTTGCTAATTAAGAAACACGTTTTTTGTTACCAAACCTATTATTTAGGCACATGAATCGAAATGTTTTGTTTTCTAATTGAGTTTTCACCAACATTGTCATCAATTGGAGGATAAGAAAAAGAGGAAGTAAGTCCTTGTTATTAATTGGTCACCTGTGGGACGAAACTTCGCATATGATCCTGATAACGGGAATTTCGGTTGAAAGAAAACTAATGTCGCAACATCTACGTATTTTACGTTCTTTTTTTTTTTCAAAGGTCCTCGCATAGTAATTGTTTTCCCTTTTTATTAAGATAGTCCCATCCCCAGCTTCACTGGTTATTAAATAAATAATTCATGATTTAAGACTTGTTTTGCTCGTTAGTCTTAGCGATATATTCAGACCACCACAAGCACCACGCTTTGCTCGGCAACAAAAATTAGGAGATCCTCTCTCTATATATTCATCTTACGTATATTCTATCGATCACCTATTTCATGCGACCTTACAGATTCCTCTACTAAATATCTAGTTTATATATTCAACCTATCACGGAAGCTTCAATACCATCCACGTTTCGCCGAGAGCCTTGAGGCAGTAAGTTCGTTTCTTCGCCACTGGAAGTGATTTGCGGAGGGAAACGAAAGGGACATCAGTTGTCTGGCTTGCTTTCCAGAAACTTCCTCCTGACCCGAGATACTGCAGACCCTTCATTATCATCATGCTCTTCCTCGTCTTCCTTTCTTTCTTTCTTCTTCCTTTTTCTTTCTTCTTCTTCCTTCTTGGTAAACAAGGGCCTGGTTCATCTCAGGTGGGGCCGATCACGCAAGCGCCGAAATGAATTTCTTTGCTCGCATTGCATAATTATTCATCCTCGCCGTATTCGCCTGGTAGTAGAATGCAGTCGTAAGTTATTCGGGTTTTATTTTTTTCTTGCCCTTTCCCACCCCCTCTCAAATTAGGAAATGTCAAATTTTAATTGGGATTCGCTCCCACGAGCATAATAGGTCATGTTGTTTCTCGTTTAATTAACCAGCACAAATGGAGCGGCAGGATTGGAATGGTCCTTCATTATAAGTTTTTCAAAGCTCTCTTGTCAAGACGTTTGCGTGTTCCCAGTTGTTGGCAAGGCTGCAATTAGGTAGTTTTATCTCGGAGTTTAATTTTACATAAGCACTCATTTGCCGTTTCTATATTTTTATTTTTGCATTAGGCATGAAAAAACTGTAAAAACTTGCATACACACATACAATATGTAAACAACACACACACGAGCCACACACACATACACAACAACCCACCACATTATTAATATATAATATATAATTATATATATAATATTATATAATATATAATATCATAGATATATATTACATTATATTTAGTATACGATATATATATATATATAATATTATATATATATAGAAGAATAATAATATATATAATATATATATATATATATAATAAATGATAGTGTATATATATATATATATATTTATTAAGCATATAATATATCTATATATATTATATATATATACTATATATACAATGTTACTAAATATATGTAATATATATATATATCTTAGTATATTATATATAAGATATATATATATTATATAGATATATAGTATATATTATATCTATAAATTATATTATGTCCCTAGCTAAATATACTGTAAATTTCATATATATTATATATATAATTATATAATATATATTCATTATACTATAATATTATATATAGTGTGTACTAATATATGTAATACTTATATTATATATATATATTACTATATCAATAATATCATATAGATATATATTATATTAATATATATGATATTATTATAGATACACGAAATAAAAAATAAGCAAGTAGTATGCACACGACTTCATAAAGATATGGCGAATACCACAGGAAAATGATAAGGCAGATAAATCCAAACGGTTTTTTCGTCTTTACCTGAACGCCTTTGTTAAAGAACGAATGAAATACCAGTTTGGAAAGAAACGGTTACGGCCAGGAAAACCAAAGGATCAAGAATAACCAGATGGTTAATCTTGTCAGAAGCGTAAAAATCAGAGAATACTCCAGGATTATCGGAATCACAAAACACGGTCACAAACTTAAACACATGATTTTAACGCTGCCATATTAAAGTCCATAAAGAACCCAAAACATGTTAAACAAAAACTGAATATTTTTTACATATGTTTGCTTATATTTTTATCTACAACTTTTTTCCAATTATGAAGGCATCGAGTTTAAAATAAATCCAAGACTTAAATTTTACAAAAACCACTTCCAGTAGTTTGACTTGGTGAAACAAGATTAAATTCATATTTCGCCTTTTTAACTGATGTCATTACATGGGATTAAAGCTCTTGCTTGACGCCAGTTAATAGGATGGTTCCTAAATCTTTTTTATTGTACGAATAATGCATTCGATATTTTGTCCAGTTTTCCACAGGAATATTGGTGCTGTTTGATTCGTTGTGAAAGAGATGGTTTTCTGGTTTGTCCTGTAATGTATTTTATTACACTTTAAACAAGGAAGTTTTTATATTTCTGAGTCCGGAAGCCACCTTTAGGAGAAATTTTTTAATTTTTTTACTAAAATCTTAACATTAATAATACTGAAAACATTTACGTTAAAAGGTTTTAATACTCTATGAATTTCTGAAAACCTTTTAATCCGTAGGGGTAAATTTTAGTAATGTTTATGCTTACTAAATTCCAGTTTTTTCGCTAGTTAAACAAAGTGTTTTTCTTTTTTTTTCTAGCTCTATTCCATGCCACATCTACAAAAGTCCTTGGGTATTTAAGTTTCAAGGCAAATATCATAGTTTTGCAAATTTCAGCATCAATAAACTGCTGGGCTACAGACACCTTAAAGCTCCTTTAGGAAACATCCCAGAAAAAACAGGAAGAAGTTTAATTTTATTTTGTAATGGTATTAAAAAATTCATATATATATATATATATAATATATATATATATATGGATATTATATGATATATATATAATAGATATAATATATTATATTTATATTATAATATATATATTTATATAATAGATAATATATATATATAGATGTGTGTGTGTGTGGTGTGGTGTGTGGTGTGGTGTGTGGTGCGTGTGTTGTTGTGCGTGTGTAATGGGTACAAAATTAGTCCCACCCTCTTGTTTCTAGTTAATCCTCTTCTTAGTTACAGTTATCACTTGAAATTATCTTTAGAATTGTGTTTCTCTGCGCGAGTTTTAATTGCCGCAGAATCCCTGTAATGTGATTCTCTAAATGGAGGTAGCTAAACATAAACTAAACTTTTCAATTTATTAAGCGTTTGGTTAGCATAAAATTAATTTAACATTTTCTGCATAAAACAAGGAATTCTGCCATAAGTGAACATTGTTAAGCTGGTTAGGTAATACCTGGCTCCTGTGTTTCCTAGAGTAGTCATTTAAATTTAAATTAATTATGATTGAACTGCTAACTGGTTTCCATTAATATTTCTAAACTTTCAGGAAATGTTAGTTGGACTCGTTTAATGGAATCCTAGAATGGGAATGGGTCTGACATTTAAATGACAATGCTGTTTCACTAACATAAGAGTCCCCATTAGAGATCAAGTTTTGTTACATATGTTCGGAATTACCCTCGGAAAAGAGAGTAATTTCCCCGCCCAAAGTTTTTTTTCGTTTTTTTCTTAGTCATTCTCTGATATGACTTTCGGAAAATATATAACGTGCATTTCTTTAACTTAATCTAGTTTATCTTAAATCTCAAATTCTTCAACTACTGTTTGATCATCTTTCAGGAACTGCATCGGTTTTAAAAATCTATTTTGTCTCACTTTTCGTTAAAATTTTACTCTTGGTCATTTCTCATTTCCTTTCCACCACCAACAACAAAAATTGTAAGAGTTCATTGTAAAATTATCGAAAGCACTTGCTATGTGGGAGAATTTTTTCGTGTTTTCCACCAGAGTATTAAAAATTCTACTTCCAAGGAAGTCCTTTCCATCTGTAGGCCAATTATATACTGGTTAACAAAGAAACTGAGGCAAGCACAAAATTCCCCGATTTACCTAATTTGGGGGTGCTGAATTCAAATTTGAAATCCGCTTTTACTCATCACCTCTAGTTATCTATCCTGTTTTATCTGTTATAAGCTGCTGCAACTCTTGAAATGTGCAAATATATTCTCTGTTTATACTAAAATGAGACTATTTAAAAGCCAGAAAACTAGAGGTGATAGAGCAAAACTATTTATAAATTTGAATTCAGCACACCCAAATTAGCAAAAAACACCTATCCCCATTCTTGCCTCAGACCAAAATTTTTTATTTGTAAACCAGTGAATTATTATTTCTGGAGGTTGAAATGCATTCTGAATCATATTAAGAAAAGTAAAGGTACTGAACATGCTGTATATTGTCCTAATTATTAACCCTCATAGATCTGAACTGAATTAAATGGATTAGTGCCAATTCAAATCATATATCACCATTCGCAGACCTATTTATAATTATTTTTCATGAGGAATCATTTCACCTACACTACCGCATGGACCACACTTCCGAGGGAAGTCTGAATAAGAACTAAAATTGGAAAAAGCCTAAAGAAAAAGTGTATTTGCATCTTTCAAGGAATATTTCCCTCAATTTGAAGCGTCTGTCATCATCAATCTTGCCTCGCTGACTTGCGCCTTTCCATCCCCCGAATCCGTGAAAAAGTCAGCAAACGCAAACAAGACGCAGATCCCAATATTTCTGAATGATTTATTAGGCTGAAATCCCCACAATACATTTGCCGACATGTGATGTCATGGTTCCCTTCCCTATTTTTCAAGTCCTGAAAATAATCTTCCAAATAGTGGAATTCGAAAAGGCTGTGTTGTCCTTTATGCTTCTCCTTTCATCATAAAACTATGAAAATTTCTCTATTTCATTCCTTCTAAAATAAAAATACTTCTCAGACTTTAGTGTGATGGAATTATGAAAAGTAAAAACAACAATAACACATATTATTCAATGATGCAACAACAAAAGGAGCTTTGGCAAAGTGTTTCACCAGTGTAATTATGGCAGGTATTTTTTACGGAGCCCCAATTATTCATTTATTCATTTATTTTATTTATTTTATTTATTTATTCATTTATTTTTTTTTTTTGCATAACCTCAAACATAACATTTCTAAAATTCTTGCAGCTCATCTATAAAGTTTCTGTTTGTAATGGCTTGTTACCTGACGAACGACGTGGCACACCAGAAATAGTGTCCTAGTCATTCAACAGTTTTTCCGTAATCATATGTATATAAAATTATAACAAATATCCCTCTCTTATTATCAAAATTGCAAGACCTCTTCCCCATAGGACAATATAAGTTTTAAACTAGAGTGAATGACTAAATTTCTGAGCTATAAAAGCCAGTTTTAAAATTGCTACACAATCGATTCAAAGTGCAAAGATTTCTTGATGAAAATATTTACTAGATTATTGGTGCTATATATCAACTTTTGCCTTATTCCAAATCACTTAACAGAGTAGTACCTCTTCACGAAGCTGCACATATCTGAGCTTAATTAGTTACTCAATTCTTATTGGGCCAAACCTCTAACCCATGTGTTGCCACCGTGTCAGTGGGCATGTTGTGCCTAATTGTTCTTTAGAAACAATCCATAACCTTTGCATTATAGCCGGTCCCGTCCGTGTACGTGTAACCTGCCGTTCTTCGGAACCAACCAACCGTTCTTTGGAACAACCATCGAGCTTTTAAGGAGCCTCTACCAATCTATAAGAACACCTTTCACAGTATTCTTTGGTGCTTGTCCGAATTGCTGTTTTAAGTACGTTGCCTAACAATACTTCATCATTCCTTGTCTACCTTGCACTAGCCATAGGAACCATTATGTATTTCGTGTAATTGCTTGCACGGTGCACACATCCTTACAAGTGCCTAAGTGTAGCGCAGCCCCTATATCACGCAAAGAGCAACATATCTGCCTAAGAGCACCGTCTTTTTATAGAGATGGAAAAGGAACTGGGCTTTTGGGGAAGCCAACTGTAAGCCTACGTAGCTGACGCTAAAAGAAAAGGGGTAATCAAGAGAAAAAATACGAGCGGCCAGAGAACGACCGAGATGAGAGAGCCAGAGAAAAAAGAACTAGAGCATGGGCTATCACTGCAAAAGCTGAGACAGGAGTAGAAAGAACGAGGAGCGTCAGCATGCATTAAAATAAGATCATCCCCATCATACAGCTCGTTCATCCTTAAATGGGATAACTCAGATCCTACACAATGGGTAGATGAAGGGGTGGGGAGACCATCTTCGACAGTAGACCAGCCAATGCCCCAAAAGAAGGTCCTGATCCTCTCTAAGCACATGCCACATACTGGGAAAGAGAAAGGGAGACCCCTATTAAGCCAGGAGAGCCTGTGCTGTAGTCTATAAGTTCAGCCCTGAAAATTGGCATCAGTGTTGGTGTGGCCATCCCAAAGCCACTGATCAATCCTGGTCCGACTGGTTCTTCAAGAAGGACTGAGCCTATACCAACAAGATAGAGTCTAGGGGTGTACGGAGTTCGAATCTCTGCGAAACAAATCATGATCAACGACTTCGGAAATTATGCCTCAAGACCCTCAAGAGTACTGCCAGATAGCTGATGATTCTGAGCTCAAACCATCACTACTCCATCTCCATAAAGTTAACCACGAGGCTGGTTTTCTCTATAACGATCAGTGTCAAATTAACGTAATTTATTGATTGTTTATTTTCTTAAATCAGCCTTGTAACTTAGTTTTAAGTATTCTCTTATATTTAGTTCAGCAGCTGTATTGTTTTTACGTTAACGTAACGTTCAGTGTTTTTGCTCAGTGATTCCTCCTCTTGTTGTGAATTACCTAACTATCGTGTTAACGATTGTTTTTATTTTGTTTTTCGAGTTGGAATGGAACTGTAGTGCTGTGAGTGGAGGCCGGCCGAAAATAGTTCGGGCCTGTATAAGCTTCTGGACATACGCTCTTTTGTTGGCAGCCTTCCGGAGATTTATCTCACGCCTTTTTCGAGGAATACTCCGACGGACCCTCCCTTGGAAGTGGTTTTCCGTAGTATGTGCTGAGCCATCTACGGCGTATGTGCATTGTGGAGATTGATCACGGCTGTGATAGCGCAGGTTATCGTCACTTGCGACGCCTGTACTCCTGATTCCCGCCGGAGGATTTGGCGGAAGACGTGGTCGTCGCTGTCCCTCCCGCCACGTAGAGGCGTTACGCCAACCACTGTCCTGTCCGTCTTCAGCTGCTTGTCCAGGAGAGCTAAGGGCTCGTGAGGAGGCTCGTAGGGAGGCAATTGCCAGGTAAGAGGTGATTATCCTGTGTTGTCCCTCGGAAATTATCTCGACCCCTGGGTCTACCTGGACAATTTGTGGGCTCCCCCGTATAGCTGCTGGGAGGTTGAAGCAACTTCCGTGAACAGGATCCTGTGCACTTCGTTATACGCGAGGATTTGCGTATTTAAATATCAATTATATTTGTATATATATGTATGTTGTATTGAGTTGTCGGTATTGGGTATTTACTGTCCCTCAGAATATTATTTGAATTTAGTTTTAAGTTTAGTACCAACACTGTTAGGTAGGAGATTTAAGGTTTTCCTGTTTTCCTCTTTATTTTCTCTAGTCTTCCTTCAATCTTATAATTATAGGTTAGTGGTTTTTTTTCATTATTTGGGCCCGTAGTATTATTTGAGCCTTTGGCATGTTATGTCCTTTCCTTTACTTTGTTAGGGTTAGCTTTCAGTATTAGGAGTCCTTGTGAGCTGTTATTTGCTCCTTGTATTTTGTGTATTTAATGTTAAGGTTCCTCACAAGGCTTATTTAGTGTTAAGTGTATTTTGTAATTAAATATGTAATTTTGTTCTGGTGTTTTTGTGTCCACATTCCTCATACCCTCCCACCCTGTACTTTCTTACTGCCTACGATCCCTGTGATTATTGAAATATAAAGAACCTGTATTACGGCCAAAGGCCAAAGGGGTCGTAACAATTTGGCGACCGTGACAGGATCGTACGCAGGTGTGCACAGAGTTTGGGTTTGTGGAGCAACTCTGGGGATAGGTTGCAATATTTAATTTGGTTTTGTTGCTTACCTTACTTACTTTCCCCCCGTAGGACATTCATTATGGAGGATTTTGTTTTTGACCCAGCCGAATTTTTGGCTCTGTTGACTGTTTAAAATATCTTGCTATATTAAGTAAAGAGCATTTGAGGAGTTGTGCTCGTTGGTTAAATATTTCTTTTTAGACCCACGGACACTAAGGCTCAGTGTTATTGTCTTAAGGCGATGGTGGCTCGTGGTATAGCCGAGGGTGAGGATTTGGCTAGGGATATGATTAGTGGAAGTTCTGATGATGAGAATTCTGTTGATGAGGTTAGTGTTAATCCTGGGCTATCACTATTTGAGGACACCCTCGTACTGGTGTTATTTTATACTGGTCCAGGTAATTTAACTGTAAAAACTGGAGTCTCTAATAATCCCTTTGTTGATGTAGAGCCAGAGCCATTGCAACCTGTGACGAATCCTGAAAATGAGAACCTTAGCCT
>NC_061109.1:6867271-6874771 GCF_015104395.2 Macrobrachium nipponense
CCACACTCATTTCAATGCAACCGTTTACACCAAAAGAATCGAGTCAATTTAAATTATGCTGATTCGCTTGGTGTAATCGGTTACATTGAAATGAGTGTGGCGAATCAAGACGAATCATGAATCGCGTTGATTCTTCATAAATTTAATCGATTCGATTCGCTTGGTGCAAACGCAGCCTAAGGAAGGCGCCATGTCAGGTAACACCACAAAAAAACTTTCGCAAATAAACCCTTTGATAAGTCAGATGTTATAAATGACAGATATTACCAATTCAGGAGCAGGGTGTAGCTACTATAGTAGATTCACATCACCCGCGCATCTAATGTCTAGGCCAGTCCCTCATGACGCTCCTGGTTGTCTTTCAAGAGAGGTGGAACATACATCCTGCCTACGTGATCTCTCGAGAGACACTGAGAGTTTCCAGCCCTGTGATTGGCTCAGGAGCGTCGTACTGGCCTAGAGGTCAAATGCTCGGTTGATGTGAATCTACTATAGTATTTTGCAGTATTCTAATGAAGATATTTCTAAAAGACCGACCGTCCAGACTGATAATCAATCCATTTACCCCAATTTCAGCATACAGCACCCTCGCAGGTAAAGAGAGACGAACATTAGTTTATATATTAAAGCAAACGTTCAAATACAGCTCATCGTAACCATTGAAAATTATTTTTTGTCATTCATCCCCACCATTAACAATGAAATTCATTGATTCAAAAACATCTGCAAGATATATATACAGAATAATGAAAACATGCTATTCAATTTTGAGGTGAGGAAATCTTTCAATACATCTGTCTCCTAGCAAAAATTAAATAAAACAAATAAATAAATTAATTAATTAATTAATAAACATATAAATAATTCGAGTAATATTTTTATATTATTAATCTCCCTGGCTTGCATTTTCTTTGACAGATTCCATTCGGTTTTCATTTTCTTTACATATTTCATCCATATTAAGTGTTAGCTACTATTGCCTGATGATACTGTTATGAGTTACATTTTCATTATCAACAGCACCTCTTTGGTTTCCTTTCGTCACTAACTGAAGTCAAACCTGGTTTAGGTAGACACGAACGAACACCCCTCTTCCTCCCCCTCTATCTGTCTGCCCCCTTCCCCATCTTCAAAGGACTCTGCTCGTGCCATGTTAAGTACCTTCACACCTAACTCCACAACACTCAGCAGTTACAGAAAACAGACGTCAGTTTTAAGAAAATTTTGCACACAAGCCTTATTACTCCACCGGTCATGGTTACCATTTCTGCACCTACATGGAAACAGCATAGCACTGGCAATAAATTGCCAATATAGATCATAACTTATATAAGTTCGTGAACTGACCTCTTAAGGTAACTTATCGAACAGACACACGAGCAAAAGTGACGAGGCATGAAGTAGCTATGAAAATAATGTATACTATATATTGTTTCAATCTCATTAACGAGTGTCCGTCACTCTAATAATAAAAAAGTCTATTAAGTGAAAAAGGCAACAATAATAATATCTTATTGGTCGACTCCAAAAGGATGACAATCATTCATGTGAAAGAGGAAGGCAGTGGTTAACTAATTCACAAATAATTCAATGCTGAAATGATAGCCGATTCGTTTTATCCCATTAAAACAAATTCGACAGAAAAATGTATTAATGTTTTGCCTTAGACAAATTCAGGATCAGAAACTTTCCCAAATGAAACCTGATTAATGCAAAGCACCCCCTGTTTTTTTTTTTTTTTTTTTTTTTTTTTTTTTTTTTTTTTTTTTTTTTTTGGGGGGGGGGGGTGATAGGGTGGGGGGTCATGCGATTCCGGCTTTTGATGAAGAATGGAACGCTATTGAGCTTTAAATAGCAGCTAATGAAACACTATCATCTATGGATGTGGTTCCTTTATTACATACGTACAGAATCCGTTCTCAATCTTATAGTCAACAATTGTTTACTGGTCTTTGAAAATATTATCAGGATTATTGAATGCACACTAAACAAGGCGTGACCCGACTTCCAGCTTACTCGGGGCACGGGAAATCTAGTCAAATAGTGCGCTGTTTCACCAACAAAAATTTTAAAAATACGCTATATTTTATTAGAAATAATTGTTCTGTAATGTTTAACATGCACAGTATTTACTTTTTACAAACGAATCATAAATATCCTATCCTAAAATTCCTGTATCTTTAACTAAACGTGAAACACCTCTTTCAGACCTTTGTAGGCTTATCCATAGACCTATCCTACCACCCAAGAAGAACAACAAGTGCAAGAACAAAACCTACAACAACAACAGATTAGATGATAGGTTTACTCCCCGAGCAAGCAAAATCGGACAATAATGAGGAGTGGTGACATCCACGTTCATGTTTAATACACAAATCAGTATGAAAGAGGCTATCCAGCACTTTTGGAAATGGAAACTTTTTACACTTGGGATATTCATTCAGTAATCAAATCATTCTGATAATCGTCTCGTGACCAGAGCTAATCGATTTGCCTTTCCATGCCAGCAGAAATAATTAGGTATAATCCTCAAAGTCTGCCAGATGATGACGACAATTTTATCCTCAAGTTGAGACAGGAAACGATTTCCTATCTCTGTTTCGCTTTGTTGTCGGAATTTCGGAGTTTACAGCGAAATAATTTCCATTTCTATGTCATCAAATGCAAAAGGCAGACCGAATATATATTGATATCCAGCAAAAAAAAAAAAAAAAAAAAAAAAAAGGAAAAAGAAAAAACGAAACTAAGGAATGAAAATACTGATTAAAAAGTATGAAATTTGCATATCTGAAGTCAGCACTACAAAGATATTGTTATTCTGTGATAATAATGAAATAATAAATCTACGATTTATAGTGAATAATACGCATAGGAAATAAATCACGCATATTCCAGGGACAATTTTTGGACACAAATACTATTGCTTTCTTGGGGAGTGCAAGCAATAAATAGATTTATTATTTTATCATTCCTTTTGGAATAATAAATTTGATTTACAGTCGCACGCCAAATTTATCTATTAATGACATTTTCAGCAAAATCTGCACAGAAATTGTTTATGAATTATAATTCTTTTAGGATGCAGAATATGCCGAGACTGAAAAGCGGTTAAAAGGGCACGAGACTTAAAAACCACAGTGCAACTTCGTAGAAGGTAATTCCATGCTGTTTTTCGAGCTCTATCCACAAAACTGATATACGGAGAGATTGATGGAATCTCTCTCTCTCTCTCCTCTCTCTGCTCTCTCTTCTCTCTCTCTCTCTCTCTCTAAAAAGTTAAGTTTTATATCATAAGTATCTGCTATAAAGGATTTAGAATTACTATTTGGTTTTTCATGTTTTTTTTTTTTTTTTAACTCTGGCAAAGTCATTTGTTCAAGTCCGCCAACGGTTTGGAAATTCACTGGCGTCGTTTCTCATTTCCCAAAACAAGAGTAAAAAAACCGAACTCGAAGATGTTCCCTCAGAAACGAGGAAAAATTGAGATTGATACAGATATATTGACTGCAGACATCGTAATTTCATTGCTGTGTCTTAAGTATTACAAAAAAGAAGGTCTCTCTCTCTCTCTCTCTCTCTCTCTCTCTCTCTCTTCTCTCTCTCATTTCCTTTGTGAACAAAGGGGACATCAGTCTAATCACCCGACACACTACATTAACTTACAAATAGTTCAATCGACGTCTGAAACAATAGGCAGTAATAATTACTAATTCCCGGGAACTTTTTTTTTCTACGTCTTAACAATTATGAATAAGATTGCTGCTGATATTCCATCTCATTTGGGGCATTAACTAAACTACCTCTCAAAAGAGTTTCGATTACATTTCAGGTTTAGCTGTATTTTTAGGTATTAATGGCACAGTTCCCGTCGTGTACGTAGACGCACTTCGCTGCGAGTTAAGGATGAGACAACTGGCAACCCCACAAAGTAGCGGCTAATGGTCGACTATTACCATTTTTTAATCGAACTCACTGGCTGATCTTTAACCTACAATGATATTTCTGTTTAACTGCCATTGCGCCATGACCGAATGAATACAATTTATTAAACTACTCCGTGAGCTCTATAAGAAACTTTTGATAGAAGGGTTAATTAATAGAAAAAGAATGTTCAAAATAATAAGTGCGGGACCGTATTCCTCACAGCAAGTAATATTAAAATCTCAGTGACGCCAAGCGATATGAAACTCCCGGTTACGAAACGTCTGATCGAGGTGATTGCCAATAATACACCCTCCAAAGCCTCTGACACCCACAGATACACCCACACGCGCGCGCAAACATGAGCAAAGGAAGAAAGAAATACACTAATTCCAGAAAAGTTATAGAGAGAGAGAGAGAGAGAGAGAGAGAGAGAGAGAGAGAGAGAGCTACTTGAGAAGAGAATGGGTAGAAGAATTAATGGAAGATATCACCAGAGCTCCTACGACTATATTTACCATTGTGATAAAGATGGCGTACAAAATGGCCGCCATGAAACATTTTGCTGAATAATTTTGCAACTAAGAAAGATAGAGACATGAAATTTTTATCTATGCCTACATTTATGAGGTCAGAGAATCTGTTTCTAGCATTTCTATTGGGCTATTATCAATATTACATCTTGGAAAGGGACCCCATAATGATACTAAAAAGTATACAAGACTATAATTGAGTATGATAACAAAGTATCTTATCTATGTTCGAGCACTGTCTCAATGCCTTTTTTTAAAAGCCTGAAATGAACCCAAGATTTTAAAGATGCATGGCGTCACCCTTTAGTGTAACGAAGTTATCATTCAGATGTATTTGAAGCATCATTTGCAACATTATAGTTACACCTCACATTGCGATTACAGCTCACATTTGTAGCTACACAAAGCTGTTCATGTAAGCCCAAACCTGTAGCGTTTACACGTGCTACGGCAACCAAACTTGCAGCCACATTTTGTAAGCTGTTCACAACGCTTGGCAAATTGAGAAGTTGGTTGTCTAGTAGACTTTTCATTCTCCACCAATATTTTCCAAACCTCAGTCAGAATTGCCTGATCCCATGCACAACATGCCTGATATCATGAACGCTTGATGTGTTGAAGCAGAGGTGCTCTGGTTGGAGGGATGGCTTCATATAGTCTCTGCTTTCTGGCAAACAAGTTCAAGTCATGGCACATTCCATTCACATTGTCAACAGCGCTTGACCTGTCAAACATGAGGACCACAAACTTCTCCAGAATCTTCAAATAACCATCTTCGATGGCTGGTGGGTACTTGCTGAGTCTGGAAAAAACTGGAGTGGCCTCTGGAAAAATTGTCCCAGGTCTGCCATGCTGTTTTTTTCCTTTATTTCTAAAGGCTGAGACCGCATCCCAACCTCTAAATACATGGAGGAACGATATGTCTTTGGCATCGCTTGATCAACATTGTTGTATAAACTGTGAATGCCAATCCATCGAAGGCTCTGCCCTTCACCAAATGCGAGCTACAGCTGCTGCAGACCCATGCTTTGCAGGTGGGAACACACTCAGGCCAATGACAAGGCCATTTGTGTCATTGGCTTTGACTATGATAGATTTGCTCCCCTGTCCCACAAGATATCTGGCATGGACAAAGATGCGGCTGTCTGCCTCCTCGTGAGAACACTTATCTATTTCAAGTAGACTTGCTTTCTGAATGATAAGTGCTTGGGTTCTCTTGGTCACAAGAGCAAACCTGTCTACCAGGAAGTGAAACAGCTCTGACTCGTTGTCATTGTGCCTCAAGAAGTTTGGCCAGTTTGAAGGAATGGTGTTCTCTTCTGTCACCTTGCATTTTCCTCCATGTCCCTTTCTGGACTTTTGTTTCTGCTTCCAGAGTTGATGAACTATACTCATCAAAGACAAGATGTGTTTACTTGTGCGCATTAACATAGGCACGAATTCTTGGCAGAAAGTACATGAACAAGTCATGAAGAGCCCCAATTACTCTTGGCTCAGCTCTCCAGCGCTGGCACCTGTCAATTTAGGGCTGTCTAACTAGAACAACTATATATATACTTTCTACCAGCTAACTAATATGGGGCTATTAGACATAATTTGGCACACCAAACTACTAAACTACACAAAAGCAAAGCTAGGTAGAGCATAAGCAAGAATAGCTGACACTAAACCCCATGCTGAGTTGCAATGCAGTGTAGTCACCAATGTGCCGTGGTTGTCCATTGACATTTACTCTTCTAAACTAAAACTATGGATAAAGCCACCATATCATTACCAATAGACTTGAAAACTATTATAATGAACAAGAAGACATTTTTCCATGCCTACTGCATCCTGAGATACGATTATTTAAGGTTTTTGGCTGCCATATTGGAGGCCATCTCTCTTTATATATATTATATGAAATCTTTAACAGAAATTCATTTTACCTTTGCTTGGTGGCTCTGCTTAGAATGTGTATAAAAGAAAAATCATAAAAACACGACCAGAGGCATATCCTTCCCATGTTAAAACCTTGACTAGCGGCCATCTTGAAAACCAGCAGACATTTTGGAATTTTGAGTGGAAACCCATTAATTTTCAAAAAGTGGCTTATGGAGAAGATATGTACCAGATTTCATGCTGGTATCTTTAACTGGAGTATTTTAGTGAAAAAAAATTATCTGCTTCTCTACAAGCAAGGTTGCACTGAGGACCCAAGTTCCTACCGCTTGATCTCGTTATTGCCTGTTCTGTGAAGGGTATTGGGATATATCGTTGCAAACTACCTGTGTGAGTATCGTCCTGAAAACAATCTATTTTTTTCAGATCTTATTTCAGACACTTATCTACTGAACCTGCTTTGCATCAAGTTACGGACATACTCTATAATAATATAGCTTTTTTCATTATTTATTGTTTGCCTCTTCCTAGTTCGGGACAAATAAGTTTTTGTCCCTCCTAGGAGATGGTATGGTCAACATTGGCATACGAGAAACAGAGATATAAGAGAGAGAGAAAGGGGGATTTTGAAACGGAGGTGCACAAAGAGATGCATATTATCCTATGAATCAGACCTGCTCATGAACATTCTGCCTCCTCCGTTCCTATACTTCTTGAAAGAGTCCAAGATTATTTTCTTAAAACCATCAAGAAGCAGAAGCAAACATAAAAAAAAGTAATATCCATTGTCATCCCTTCTAGCACTTTAGATATTGCTGTTACATAGTTAAGACTTCTAGTGTTTTTAGGAAATAGTTTATTATTAACCTAAATAAAGATGAACAAGTAGGGGGGAAGATTATGTTGATAAACTTATCATGGAGCACTGCTTGTAATGGACTGACATTCCTCTCTCTCTCTCTCTCTCTCTCTCTCTCTCTCTCTCTCTCTCTCTCTCTCTCTCTCTCTCTCTCTCTCTCACGGGATTAATGTAAATTTAATACTTTCACTCAGCACTTACTCCGAAAGTGGAAACACAAGGAAACCAGACACAGAAATTCCCAAAATCCATGAGCTGCCATTTCTCTCTGTCTTTACGAGAAAAGTCAGCTTTTACAGGCCCCAA
>NC_061109.1:6877271-6879771 GCF_015104395.2 Macrobrachium nipponense
AAAATGTTAAAATACGAGGGTTTACGAAAACAGTGCGGAACTGAATTAAATTTCCAAGGCTCAAAAAGACACAGGTCACCTTAAAAAAACACTTTGCAACAAAACTTTATTGAAAATTCTTGGAAGCATAAAATGTTTATAAAACTCCTTCAAAATCCAAAATTCGGTATGTCGAAATATAAGCTATCACACGCACGCAAAACAAACCAAGGGCTGTAAAAATGTTATACGCAGGAAAGCAACCTGTCAGTAAGTTAAGAGATCTGACATCAAGGTTTTAGGCAATAAAAATGACAAGATATGAAAATACATAAACAGGAATTTTTCTTTCCATTCCATTCTATGCTAGTTTTTTAACATAAGTTAAAGACTTGAATTGAACATCACTTTCAAATCATGGATTAAGGAAATTACCAGAAGATTGTGCTTTTATCATACAAGTCATTTAGAAACCAAAAAAAAAAAAATATTCTACAAATTACGTTCTTAATTTAAATTTCACAACGCTTAGTTTCTAGTAGTTGGAGGGTTATGGGTAAGAGATAATCAGAGTCATTACATTTTTAGCCAAAAATTCAGGGTCCTAGAGATCCAAAAAGATATTGAGTCCCAGATATTCAACACATGAAAATAATGAGAATATTTGCATTATATATTTATAAATCAATATAAATATATAAAATATAACAAATATGTATGAGTATACAGGCCATATATATATATATATATATATATATATATATATATATATATATATATATATATATATAGTATATATATATATATATATATATATATATATATATATATATATATTTATTTATTTATATATATATATATATATATATATATATATATATATATATATATATATGTATATATATACATATATATATATATATATATATATATATATATATATATATATATATATATATATATATATATATTCATATATCTATAATTTTTAAAAAAAATATATGTATATATTTATATATATATATATATATATATATATATACTATCTATATATATAATATCTTATATTATAATATTCAAAATAATATAATAATCCCCAGGTGAAAAATAATAGACAGGGTGTAGGTCCTGACGGTTTCGACTTTATTTTCAAGCCATTGACAAAGGACTGATACATAGTATTAGAATTCACAAGCTATATACTACAGAGACAGTACTAACGAACATACACACAACCGTTTTGAGACTGCATATCCACCCACAGGCAGGTGTCAAGGTAGGAGTGGCTTTCAAAATCATTTGGCTAAAATTTACAATAAATTCTCAAGGGTACTACCGGTTAGGGTACCCAATCGATAACCAGTCCACACTGACAGGTGTCAAGGAGGCGGGATTGGACATCTCATTACCACTACTGACCCATTACTGTGTTTACAAATATGATAATTCTAGTTCCGTACATTTCTAATGCCTACCTTTAAATTTAAACAGTTTACAAATTTCTTTTGATATTAAAGGATCAAGTTTATACATTCCTTGACTGATGTTCTATTATTATTGTAACTTTCTTTTATAAGAATGATATTCCTTTCCAATGCATTATTAGAACACACAAGTTTTTTTGCCCCTTCCCAGTTTAATAACATGATTGTTCTCACTAACATGTACAAAAATACCACTATTTCCCTGTGCATATCTCGCACATTGTTTATGTTGTTCTAATCATTTTTCTAGTGCTTTCCCGTTTGACCAATATAAAGTTGTCACAAGACTTACACGGAATTTTATATACACATCCTTTAACATTGGTCGGGGGGGAGTTCGTTAATAAGTACCTGTTTCATTGTTTATTGTTTTTATAAACTACATTAACACCAAAATTCTTCAGGAGATGTGGGATATCTTTCATATTATTATTATGAGGTAGTACAAGCAAATTTTTGTTGTTGTAAGGTTCGTTTTTATTTTGATACATGGTCTTTTTTGCCGCTTCTAATGCAATGTTTACTACACTATCTGGATATTTCAATTTCTTGCCTGTATTCCGAATCTTATCTATCTCCTCATCTATATATTCTGGGCTATATTCCCGTAGTGCTCCTAGAAACAGATGCAAACACTGATCTTTATACCTTATTGTTTTGTCCAGAACAGAAATGTACATAGGAAGAAATATTAGTAGGTTTTCTGTAAACACTATATTTAAACCCACTACTATTTCTCCGTATGAGGACATCCAAAAAGGGTAGGACAACCATCTTTTCCCATTTCCATAGTAAATTTAATTGATGGTACTAACTGATTTAGCCTGGGAAAAAAGTTATTTACATCTTCGTTCTCTGGCAATACATAAATTATGTCGTCAAACATATCTAAACCAAGGTACATTGCGTGGAATTATATTGTTTAAGATTTTCTTTTCAAAAATTTCCATATATAAATTACTTAGCACTGGAGACAGAGGGTTTCCCGTTGCCATACCAAAATTTTGAGAGAAAAATTTTCCATTGAATTCAAATTT
>NC_061109.1:6884771-6889771 GCF_015104395.2 Macrobrachium nipponense
ACAAAAATGTCAAATAGGTAACAAGCCACTCTTTGGCTAAAATAGTTCAAAACTCACCCAAGCAGCCGGACTAATTTCAAGCACAGATTATAAAAAAATTTCTGCTGAGCACCACGGCATCCTGTCTTTCTCTCAAAGACGCCTCTATGCCAAATCCCTCATAGACTTGAGTATCCTACATTATCAATAGAAGAGGCGCATACACACATACGAACGCACACTTCGTTAGCGCCTCATAATTACTGGCTGCAACCAGTTTCACAAAGGCACTTTGAGAAGAGTTCATAAACTGTCGTACATTGACTTGTCTAACTATGCAGTTTTATCTCACGTCACCCACAAAAACCCATTGATCAGCTTCTCTCGGATCGTTGCTTCTCCACATTCCAATAGGTCACAGCAAACATATTGGTAATAATATCATTAATCAAAACCCTAGCCGGTACATATATATATATATATATATATATATATATATATATATATATTATATATATATATATATATATGTGTGTGTGTGTGTGTGTGTGTGTGTGTGTGTGTGTGCGTGTGTGTGTGTGTGTGTGTGTGTGTAATGTGACAAATTAGTCCACTCTGTTTCTAGTTATCCTCTTCTTCTTAAAGTTATCACTTGAAATTATCTTATAATTGTGTTTCTCTGCGCTAGTTAATTGCCGCAGTCCCTGTAATTTGATCTCTAGAGGAGGTGCTAAATACTAAACTTTCATTTATTAATCGTTGGGTCATAAATTAATTTAACATATTCTCATAAAACAAGGATTTCTCCATAAGTGACAGCTGGTTAGGTATATCTGCTCCTGTGTCTAGAGTAGTCATTTAAATAAATTATGATTGAACTGCTAACTGGTTCCATTAATATTCTATTTCAGAAATCGTAGTGACTCGTTAATGGAATCTAATGGAATGGGTCTGACATTTGAATGACATGCTGTCACTAACATAAGAGTCCCCATTAGAGATCAAGTTTTGTTACATATGTTCGGAATTACCTCGGAAAAGGAAAAGAGAGTAATTTCCCCGCCCAAAGTTTTTTTCGTTTTTTTTCTTAGTCATTCTCTGATATGACTTTCGGAAAATATATAACGTGCATTTCTTTTAACTTAATCTAGTTTATCTTAAATCTCAAAGTTCTTCAACTACTGTTTGATCATATTTCAGGAACTGCATCGGTTTTAAAATCCTATTTTGTCTCACTTTTCGTTAAAATTTTACTCTTCGTCATTTCTCATTTCCTTTCCACCAGCAACAACAACAACAAAAATTATAAGAGTTCATTGTAAAATTATCGAAAGCACTTACTATGTGGGAGAAGTTTTTCATGTTTTCCACCAGAGTATTAAAAATTCCACTTCCAGGGAAGTCCTTCCATCCGCAGGCCAATTATTATTTCCGGAGGTTGAAATGCATTCTGAATCATATTCAGAAAAGCAAAGGTACTGAACATGCTGTATATTGTCCTAATTATTAACACTCATAGATCTAAACTGAATTAAATGGATTAGTGTTCATTCAAATCATATATCAGCATTCGCAGAGCTATTTATAATTATTTTTCATGAGGAATCATTTCACCTACACTACCGCATGGACCACACTTCCGAGGGAAGTCTGAATAAGAACTAAAATTGGAAAAAGCCTAAAGAAAAAGTGTATTTGCATCTTTCAAGGAATATTTCCCTCAATTTGAAGCGTCTGTCATCATCAATCTTGCCTCGCTGACTTGCGCCTTTCCATCCCCCGAATCCGTGAAAAAGTCAGCAAACGCAAACAAGACGCAGATCCCAATATTTCTGAATGATTATTAGGCTGAAATCCCCACAATACATTTGCCGACATGTGATGTCATGGTTCCCTTCCCTATTTTTCAAGTCCTGAAAATAATCTTCCAAATAGTGGAATTCGAAAAGGCTGTGTTGTCCTTTATGCTTCTCCTTTCATCATAAAACTATGAAAATTTCTCTATTTCATTCCTTCTAAAATAAAAATACTTCTCAGACTTTAGTGTGATGGAATATGAAAAGTAAAAACAAAACAATAACACATATTATACAATGATGCAACAACAAAAGGAGCTTTGGCAAAGTGTTACACCAGTGTAATTATTCATTTATTTATTTATTTTATTTATTTATTTTATTTATTTATTTATTCATTTATTGTTGCATAACCTCAAACACAACATTTCTAAAATTCTTGCAGCTCATCTATAAAGTTCTGTTTGTAATGGCTTGTTACCTGACGAACGACGTGGCACACCAGAAATAGTGTCCTAGTCATTCAACAGTTTTTCCGTAATCATATGTATATAAAATTATAACAAATATCCCTCTCTTATTATCAAAATTGCAAGACCTCTTCCCCATAGGACAATATAAGTTTAAACTAGAGTGAATGACTAAATTTCTGAGCTATAAAAGCCAGTTTTAAAATTGCTACACAACGTATATTACCTTTATTGTGAAAATCGATTCAAACTGCAAAGATTTCTTAATGAAAATATTTACTAGATTAGGTCCTATATATCAACCTTTGCCTTATTCCAAATCACTTAACAGAGTAGTACCTCTTCAAGAAGCTGCACATATCTGAGCTTAATTAATTACTCAATTCTTATTGGGCCAAACCTCTAACCCATGTGTTGCCACCGTGTCAGTGGGCATGTTGTGCCTAATTGTATTATAGCCGGTCCCGTCCGTGTACGTGTAACCTGCTGTTCTTCGGAACAACCAACCGTTCTTTGGAACAAACCATCGAGTTTTAAGGAGCCTCTACATTTCTATAAGGACACCTTTCACAGTATTCTTTGGTGCTTGTCCGAATTTCTGTTTTAAGTACGTTGCCTAACAATACTTCATCATTCCTTGTCTACCTTGCACTAGCCAGAGGAACCATTATGTATTTCGTGCAATTGCTTGCACGGTGCACACATCCTTACAAGTGCCTAAGTGTAGCGCAGCCCCTATACCACACAAACCACACAAAGAGCAACATGTCTGCCTAAGAGCACCGTCTTTTTATAGAGATGGAAAAGGAACTGGGGTTTTGGGGAAGCCAACTGTAAGCCTGCGTAGCTGACGCTAAAATAAAAGGGGTAATCAAGAGAAAGAATACGAGCGGCCAGAGAAAGACCGAGAAGAGAGAACCAGAGAAAAGAGAACTAGAGCATGGGCTAGCACTGCAAAAGCTGAGACAGGAGTAGAAAGACGAGGAGCGTCAGCATGCATTAAAACAATATCATCCCCATCATCAGCTTGTTCATCCTTAAATGGGATAACTCAGATCCTACACAATGGGTAGATGAAGGGGAGACCATCTTCGACCAGTACCAGCCAATGCCCCAAAAGAAGGTCCTGATCCTCTCTGAGCACATGCCACATACTGGGAAAGAGAAAGGGAGACCCCAATTAAGCCAGGAGAGCCTGTGCTGTAGTCTATAAGTTCAGCCCTGAAAATTGGCATCAGTGTTGGTGTGGCCGTCCCAAAGCCACTGATCAATCCTGGTCCGACTGGTTCTTCAAGAAGGACTGAGCCTATACCAACAAGATAGAGTCTAGGGGTGTACAGAGTTCGAATCTCTGCGAAACCAAATCATGATCAACGACTTCGGAAATTATGCTCAAGACCCTCAAGAGTACTGCCAGATAGCTGATGATTCTGAGCTCAAACATCATTACTCCATCTCCATAAAGTTGAACCAACGAGGCCTTTCTCCATAACGATCAGGCAAAGGCAGAATTCTTCTCTGCCTGTATGCATTTATTGCAATACATTCGGGCCCCTGGAAGCCCAGCGCAAAGCCTAAGGGGGAGCCCTTCCAAAGCCTCCCTCTAAACCGAGTCCAATTCTTACTCCTATGGTCACTGCTCCACTTAGTGTTTGCAGCAAGGCATTTTGCCAGGCGTACAATGCGTATGGGCACACCACTACTACAGGAATTGCCCATAGCATTCCTCTACTGCCATTGTTGCCTTGACCATCAGTCACAGCCCATCTTTAGGAACCCCAGTTATGGGGCCTATCTTTGGTCCACCTCCCAGAGGTCGTTATCGCTCTCAACATGTCTCTACTTTAGAGACACTGGACCTAAAGCTCCCTCATAGGTGAAACAGGTACCCAAAGGAGCAATCATTGAACATAATACCCCCATAACTATTGGGGACATAAATAGCTGCATGCTGACACTCCCTTCGATCAGATTAAGGGCCAGCATGCCCTAGAAGAGTAGGATTGGCATATTAGGAGTAGCCAAATACATTCCTGGAAATTATTATTACCTCCTAGGACAGTACCCCCAATCCAATGCACACTACTTCTAGAATACCTGGATGGAGAATGATCCCCGAAGGGGAATTATGAGTCATAAATGGATCGGTACTGCTGGTTGTCGATTCCTCAACACAGTACCATCCCAATGACTCCAGTCAACGGTAACCAGTGAGCTATCAAGAGAGGGTATAGGTTACTGCTGAACCTGCTGTACGTGTTCCAAACGTACCAATTAGCTATCATGGTGGAAGTAGGTTAATGCCAAATGCTAGGTACAATTTCCCTACTCTCGATGGGTAAATTAACTTTTACCCTCTCTCGATGGCTCAGTGGTTACTGTCGACTGGAATCGTTGGAAAGGTACTGTATCGACGGATCAAGACCCTGCAGTACCAATCCATTTATCACTTGTAATTCCCCTTCGGTGATCATTTTCCATCCGGGTATTCTAAAAGTAGTATGCAATGGATTGGGGTACTGTCCTAGGAAGAGATCATAATTTCCAGGATATTCCGAAGTGGCGTGCATTGGATATTAAACGACATTTGTAGCTTATTAGCAAGTACTTATGATCAACTATTACCTTTTTCCCCTATTTTTTATAGCTGTCATTTTAACTACTTCAGTAAGGGAAGGCCATCAAGCAACGTTGAAGATACCCATCGCAAACGTTATAAAAACAAAAGATCATATACAGCATCACTACCTCACGA
>NC_061109.1:6894771-6897271 GCF_015104395.2 Macrobrachium nipponense
AACACCTTCAATGGTGAAGGTTCGGCTAAAGTTCCTGTTCACAACAATCTGTAGGTGGGGTTTTCTTAGTCAATATCGATGACAATGAAGATATTTGCCCAATATGCAGACAATATAGGCAGCTTCTAAACAATAACGGAAAATACAGTAACCCACCAAAAGGTTTACATACGAAAACAGTTGGACGTGTATGTCAGCACACCACTGATGATGCCTTCCTCACCGAGAAACATCATATTGTATTACAAAGCTACATATGACAGCCAGTTCAAGGATAAGGACAAGTCCATGAAAAGAATAATTGCCAGTGGTATGACACTGACAAATCCTGATAAAAAGACTTCCTTACATGTCAGCTGCTGCCTAAACCTAAAGATGTGGGAATAGACCAACATAGTATATACATCTAAATGTACCGAAGGGACATGTCAAGCCCTTAGCAATTACTGCATAGGCCAAACCACTACCACTCTGTGCAGGTGCCTGCAAGCTTACCGAAACCAAGGGGCAATATCTCATCACTATGTGGACGACCAAGGACAGCAAACCAACACTAGAAAGCACATCAGAAAGCACAGGGATCATGCACAGTGAAGGCTAGTTCCACAGATTGCACATAGCAGAAGCTGAGTATAAATCTACAATGGCCTGCATTAACCGTAAAGAGGAACATGGGCTTCATGTGATAATCCTTTTTCAAGGATATCATGGGACATATGTGAGAGTCCATAAGGAGATATTATTAACATAATATGCATGGACACAGCTACCGACAGTGAAGCAAATCAAGACTAGCACCCTTTGCTGCAAGCTGAGGCATAGGACGTGTTCAACATAGCACCAAGACTGCCAGGGAGAGAATGAGAACTTCCAACTAATAAAAATTCAGAACCCACTGATGTCATTCTTGAAATTCAACCTCTACATACAGTAATAAAAACCTTGTATGTCTCGTAGCAGTACCTCCCACAGGCTAGTGTTAAATACTATACTGTTACAGCAGTTTCACGGCTTTATCACTCGATCTTAGCAGCTGCTTTTTGAATTATCCTCGATGGTTGGGGGTGTTTAGTGAGAAGACTCCATAAATAGAAATAGGTGGAAACGACCGCCGTCTTCTGGTTACTTCATGGACCAAGCTGGCCCTCAAGCTTCAATGAAGAGACCCAGAAGTGACCAAGCAACACTTGTACAATCAACCCACCCATCTACCCACTCACCGTCGACCTCCTCTTCCCAGCAAACTTCTCCTCCTCGTCTTCCTCCGACATCCTTTGACCCTCCTCCTCCTCCTCCCCCTCCTGTGTCTCTTTCCTTCCCCCTCAATTGTTATCCCTTCCCCTCCAGTTTCAAGCTCCCTCAGCAGAAGGGAGGACCTCGTATGCTGCAGTAGTGGCTCTTCAAAAGAACAATCCTGGAATCAACATCTCTCTGCAAGACTGAATCACAGAGGAGAATTCACCATTACTCCTACAGACCGAGCCACAGTGGACCTCCTGAAGACCAACACAGCTTTCCAGCTACTGAATCCCAATGAGAAGCTTAACAAGGCCATCATCTACAATTGTCCAATAGAACTCCCTTTGGCTCCTCTTCTAGAACTCCTCATATTGTGAACATTGAGGAATGTTTGGCCAATTACAAAACACCTTCATGGAGGATCCTTACCACCTTCAGAGGACCAGTCCTGAGCCAAGTATGGCTTAGGATATTGGGATACTTCTCCACAGAGGAATACACTCCAGAGGCTCTCAGGTGCTACAGATGCTATCGCTACGGTCGCCGTTGCAGAGGCCCTGCAATCTGTGCCGTCTACAGCAAGAGGCATGAAACCAAATTATGTCTAGAAAAATTGAATATAGGGGAACCCATGACACCAAAGTGCCCTAACTATTCTGAACACCATCATGTGTGGTTTTAAAGTTGCTGTGCCCAACTATCCTACATAAGCTTCGCCACCCAGACAATGACACCCCCCAAACAAGGAGTTATAACTACCAATATGTGGTGGAAGCAGCGCCTGTTTTGTCTCACGACAAAGGGGCTCTGACTGAACGTCCAACAACCTAACCCTTCCTCCTCAAACTACTTTAAACACTGAACCTCAAACCTCCTCCTGCACTCAACCTCAAGCTTCGCAGCCGACAAATCAAAGTGAAAAAAATGTGTATTACTCCAAGAGATCTCTATTGTCTCTTACACAAGAGCGTCGTCTCCTGCCAAAAAGAGGCCAAACCGTCAAATCTATAATTTCGTCTCTTCGAATCCACTGGCAAATTGATCAGCAAATATTGCTACCAATATGACATTTCCTTCTCGATGAGTCCCTCTGACAACAACTCTGTGGTGATGGATATGAAAGTAGTCAATCATTTGATTGGCTACTATCCTGTTTCCCTCACTGAAAACTTTTCCTTTCACCCTTTTCCGATCTAACGACCAAATGTTTCAACTATCATTCTAACTACTGCTTAAGCTGTTACTTTTGTTTCTGCTGCTT
>NC_061109.1:6902271-6917271 GCF_015104395.2 Macrobrachium nipponense
TTTTAACAGACTCGTCTTGTACGTGTATGTCTTTGTCAGGTCCCACGTGGGAATTGCACATTTTGTATGTGAGATTGCATCAGATTCGAACTTTCTGGAAGCATTCGTGACATGAACGTTTTGGGTCATCTGCCCTCTCCAGCTTCCGTAAAGGAAGATATTTTATTCTATCTTAGGACCTCGAGACAGTCAGATTCTCTCTTCTCTCTCCTCTCTCTCTATCTCTCTCCTCTCTCTCCTCTCTGTCTCTCTCTCTCTCTCTCTCTCACTCGAAATCATTGAATCATTGAGATTATATTAACGTAACGTAAATTGGTCACTCGTAACTTGTGAGAATTTCATATTTGATATTTCTTAGAGTTTAATTAGTGTTATTTAGTTTATTTTGTGGAATCTGAACAAACATTTCGTAACGGCGCCTGGTTTTTGTGGAAGTGTGAATCAAGCCTGCAGCAAAGCAAAGAAAGAAGTTGGTATACCAAAAAGGTAAAATGTGTTATATTTTTATTAGTTGCAACTAATAACGGATAGGAATTGTGTTTAACTAATAACGGATAGGAATTGTGTTTAACTAATAATGGATAGGGAGTGTGGTTAACTAATAATTGATAGGATCTGTGGTTAACTAATAACAGATGGTTGTGAAGGTTTGGTAAAAACTGTTGGTTACAGGGTTTTGAGAAAAAAGATTTACACTTTTACACATAGCTGATTTTTTGTGTTTGTGTTTGTTCCATTGTTTGTGCAATATTTCATTTTCTTATTGAAGTGTGTCTTTTTATTTTATATTTTCATTTGCATTCACTATTTAATTGAGTTAGTTATTTCATTGCTTAATCATTGCCACATTTAATTAATTTAACACTTGTGAATTTATTTGTAATTTACATAGAATTCTTTTCAAGTTTTATTGTTGTTTAGTACTTGTGAATTAATTTCTGATTTCAATTATTGCCTAACACTTTTGAATTTTGATTTAATTAATTTTCTTGAATTTTGGGATAAATTAATTTTGATTTAATTTACTTAATTTGATTCAAGAATTAATTAAACTTTACTTTGTTTCAAGTAACAGTAATTTTCCCTGATATTGTGAATTTCACTTATAAATTTTAAATTTGAATTTAATAATACATTTTTGCATTTAAAATTTTTATAAGTGTTTTCTTTATCTACAGCCAGTATAAGTATATATGATTATGATTGTATTGATGATAGGTAGAAACATAGAGTGGTAATTGATTTGCTTTCCTTCAATTTATTTGAAGTGACTTAGAACCAGGGAAGTACTTAGACTTCTGAAATCAGGGAAATACTTAGACTTTTAAAGTTGTTGATGGAGTGATGTCCCTTTGATTAATTTAATTACTGCTACGTATATAGAACGCCTCGCCTTCCAGCAGTGTTTTAGTTATATTTAATTTATAAAAGTAGCAGCCATGCCGTCTCCTGAAGCTACTGTTGTTAGGAGAGTGGGTATGTCATAGGACTGATATTTCGGGTCTGACGGAAGCTTAGGGTAAGAAGAGGCAGGTCACAAGAGTAGCTAGGCTTCGAGATGGATTTTAGGGACTTCTACAATAAGACCTATTTTCCTTCCCAATTTGCTGGCGTTGTGTTTACCACCTTTCAGGCAATGCTCGAGGCGGTTTTTGGAAGCCCCGTGATTCGAAACCACCCAGTATCGCTCTCAGTCGGCTGCGAGACGTGATCTCGGCCAGAGGTCAAATTGCCAGCCTCCCAAAATTAGGCCTACCCACGTCGTGCTGGTGGACACGAACCCCAAGACCTGAACAGAGGTCAGGCCGCATTCTTCTACAAGGATACACAGAATATTGCATAAAGGTACGTCTGAAAGTGTAAACTTCAACCCAGCACCTTTTACTACCATACGACTCTTGCTAAATTCATTTTCAATTCTCATTTTTACCCCTTCTACATCAGAAGCCCTTTGTCCTCATGGGCCACGTGCTCCCTTGTGACTTGTTAAAGACCTAGTTTTCGTGCATACCTCAGTGAACCATTCGAGTTTACCTTCCCCAATGTTAGAGAATTAATCAGCCTTAATCAAAGCAAGAAGTCATTTTTCCTTTTATCTCGTTTAATCTGGGATTCTTTCCAGATCCATGAGTCACGTGCCGTCTCTGCCCGCAAGTGTGCATTAACCCAAGTGAATGAAAATCAGCTTGAATTGAATGAGACTATAAGCCCCAACGTGGGGGCCAATATCATTTAACTTTTCTCCAGGCCAGCACGGGCCTTTCTGTAAATAAATAGTTTTAAAGTAACGAGCTGAGTTTTCTGGCGACCTTCCCTCTAAAGAAAGTTTACGGTAAGTTCAAGCAATTCCCTCTTGAAATCCCTAAATTACTTCCGTTTACGTATCTAGCTTCTCTCAAGGCCCTATATACGTAAAATTGTCGACCTCGCCGAGGATCGAATCCGGGCTTGCTTAAAAAAGCTTGTAAATCGCGTTATCCGTTGTAAAACGTAAACTGTAAATGTTTTTCAAAGCGCAAAACTAAGCACACTTGCAGGGAAAGAAGACACACTGACTCACGGTAAGGTATTCCATTCATTAATATGATTATTCTATAACCAATGTTAGCTTAAGGTACGTTTAAGTATTTTTATTGTAGAAGTGTGTTAAACAAATGCGGAGGTAGAAATCTTATTATTGTAACGGCGAACGCGATAGAGCTTTATTTTAGCGGCGAGCAATTTGCCCCGCGAATTCTCTGTTACTTTGTGCTGTCCTCGTCGGACGAGACAGAGCACAGTGTGTAGAATAGATGCCAGAAAGAAAACAGATCAAAACTAGGAAGTGCTTTGCCAGGGTTTATTGCTGTGTTTGAAAGCCTAGCTAGTTAGGAGTGTTTTACTAATAGTTACGGCAAAAGAAGTGTACAATTCTTTTGTCTGTGATATGTTAGGGAATCCATTTTTAACTTAGTTTCATTCCAAGTGTTGGTAACCGCTACCTCTCAGCTTAAATTCAGCTTAGAGCATTCTCGCGCCTGCGCGGTCTCAACCAACCTTCGTCTCATTCACAGCGGCAGCCATGTTTGTTTCCTCTTTCAACAGTATCTAAACAATTTAAGCAAAGTAACGTAAGTCACGAAGTTTTAACGTAAATAATATCAATGTCTGTACTAGTATCTATCGTTCTGCCAGAGAAATTAACGTAATTCGCCTTTAATAGGAAACTAAACGTTCGTGTTGTAAATCGCCTCGCATTTACAGAGAATCAGCTGATTCGCCATCAATGCTAGCACACCGTGGTGCTAACCCGCTCTTCTCGCCTCACGTGTTCCACCTCGCATCGCTCACTCGCGCGCTGAGCGAAAAGGCAAAATTTCATTTCACTTAACGTAACCTCATTTACAATTGTTTGCTAACATCGTTTTCAAATCCTTACCGTAATTTTTCACTTGTCCTTACGTAAAGTTAACGTAAATCTTAAAAGTAGAGTCACTTGCAAGAATTGTTAACGTAAAACGCGTCTTTGTAAATTTCATATTGAAACGCAAATCATTTCATAAGCGCGAGCCGCTACTAGTAACGTAAAAATCGTTCACCACGAGCGCGTTATCATTTTCATAAAACGTTATCCAAAGCAATTCTTTCATTTCACGTTAACGTAAGTAAATCATTTAACGCAAGTTGCGTCATATACACTAACGTTAGTAGTTCAATTCAATATAAGGGAGTTCATTCACATATCATCACCCTCTCCGAGAGAGAGAGAGAGAGAGAAAACCAGAACACAGTATTCACGAAGCCAAGAGTACTACATCTTACCATTAATTATAGCATGCCGAATTAACCTTATTTTAGTCTCTTGTGTCTTTCATTTACACAGCGTGATACGTACGCGCCTGTGTCCATTGCAGTTTGCAAGCATTTATTTATTTCATTTACGAGTACTTCAGCGAGGGACTGAGCATTCCTAAAAATTTCCATTACCTGTCGTTGCCCGAGTGGTCTTTTCATGTTCTTTATCACGAAAGACTTGCGTATACCGCAAGCACAATTCGCACAGTGTGCCACGCAAATTCATTACTTCCAGACAGGGAAGTCGTTACCAGTTTTAGGACTGGCCACCACAGTGCACGTCAGGTCTTACCATTTTACAGTGCCACTAATTCTTGACACTGTCCATCGACTGGCTGCTGAAGTACTCCCACCTTTTACTTTCTCTCCTCCACTATTACCCTCTGCCATGAGCAGTGCCATTTCACTTCAGTATATTTAAGTATACTGCATGTAGTGTCCGGGACACACCAGTGCTCCAGCCTCCATAAGTGCCATTGCACCTGTACAGGCCGTACAGGTAGCCATTAAACCTGCGTGTCCGTCCTTACGGAACGCCCAAATAATTAGTGTGTCCGTGTACAAGGGTCAGTGATCCTTCGAACACTCAACAAGGAACGCCCTCCCAGAAGTGCCGCAATACCAGCCCTAAGTGCTGACAAACCTGCGTGTCCGTCCTTACGGAACGCCCAATTCATTAATGTCCGTGTACAAGGGTCAGTGATCCTTCGGAACACTCAACAAGGGAACGCCTCCCAGAAAGTGCCGCAATACAGCCCTAGTGCTGACAAACAGCCTGCGTCCGTCCTTACGGAACGCCCAATTCATTAATGTCCGTGTACGAGGATCAGTGATCTTTCGGACCATCCTAAGGGAACGCCTCCCAAAGTGCCAGCAATACCAGCACTACTAGTGCTGCCCAAGGAACGCCTCCTCATAAGTGCCGCGCACCTGTACAGACGTACAGGTAGCCCTATACCTGCGTGTCCGTCCTACGGAACGCTCATTCATTATAGAGTATCCACATTTTGGATCACTGAACCAAGGAACGCCTCCTCATAAGTGCCGTGCACCTGTATTGGACCTACAGGTAGCCCATTCCAGTGTCTCCCAACTTAGGAACGCCCTTAAGTGTGACGTACGCCGTACACTCCATTTGATTTTTCCACCTCTTTAGAAGGTGCCAATCCAGAAGTGCCACCAACTTACGGGACACTTCCCAAGTGCCACAGAGCACCCAGTCTTCTCAGACTTTTTCTCTACCACGTCGCAGAACACCTTTCCAAGTGAGTGCCACTTTTCCACAGTAGGCACTCCTATTCCATTCCGTACCCTTCCTGGCCATTATTTTCATTTTCATCAGCCTCTACTGCAGCCTAAGGGAAATGTCTTCCCCTGCTTCCCGCGACTTCTTTGCCGTAGAGCTCGAGAGGCTCCGAGTCCTCATAACTCTGGGCAAGGAGGCTGGTTACACTGGACCAGCACTAACCAGTGGATAAAGGCGCAGCAGGCTGCTGCGCGCCAGCAGGGAAAGCAAGCCAGAGAAGCAGAAAGGAAGGCAAGGGAAGAGGAGCGAAAGCATGAGCTCGCTCTCAAGGAGAAGGAACTCGACATCAAGCGGGAGAAGGCCCGTAAGGAGAGTATCCTAGCTCAAGCCACTCTGCCAGCTTCCAGCCCTGCACCCCTGTCTCTCTTAGTCCGCCGTCTCTGGTCAGCCTGACATCCTTTCTATTTGTGAGCCTCCTGGTCCTGATCCAGGTGCCGGAGATAGAAATTCCTGCCGCATCCTGCCAGCCTTTTACCTTTTTACCGCCTACCTCCTCCCTTTTGGAAGAGGTAAGCCCACCAGTTAACCCCGAAATTGCTTCCGAGGGTGATTCAACGGAGGTTCCCTTAACCTCCCCACGTCACATCACTGCCAGAGAGGACTCTTCACCTGTGCCAGAGCACACTGCCAGCCTTGGTGACTCCGCAGATTCGCAACCTGTGGGGCCATCTCGCCTTATCATCCAGTGCCACGGAAGAGGTTCTGGAACAAGTTCTGCCGAGACTGTGGCCGCAAGGGTCACATGTCTGCAAATTACGGAGGGTGCGCGAACCACAATATTCCGGCCATCGCAATGGCCGTCACCAATCCTTCTTCTCTAGGACCCCCAGCTAAGGGCCCTATAACCGTCGCACCCCTCCAAAGCCATTATCAGCCAAGCCACGTCAGAGCCTACGACGACTCTGGCGCTCAAATCTCCCTGATACGGGAAGACAGAATTCCCGAGGGGCTAATGTTGATAGACGTCGATTGATCACCATTGAAGGTATCAAAATCACATTAAACTGATCCTTCCGACCGTCCAATTGAGGGTCACTAGACCTCACTTCTCCAAAGTTTGTACCCTTGCAGTTGCAAGCTACATTCCAGGAGGTTACGACCTCCTCCTAGGGCAAGACATGAAGTCTCCCTCGCATTCCAAAAAGCCTAGGGTCCTAACCCCACAACAAATCACTCCAAGGCAAGGAGTCATCGAAATTCTACTTCCTCTTGGAAGTATGTCCACCAACAGTCTCCCCCGTTACCAAGGAGGGAGATTGACCATTCGCAGTTCCATTGCAAAACCTGTAACGTAATAGGGCACTCTACTAATTGGCCTAGGTGCCCTAGCAAACTACCAGCAGCGGACACTGTCCATTTTCCACAAGGCCTAGCCTTCAACAAGAGACAGGAGCCTCTGTCTCCCATTTCCAAGGGCACGCTGAGAGGTATTGCACCTCCGGTACCCGTCACAGGTCCAGTCGACCTCAACTCTCTGCCAGTGCCACTTGGCAGCACTGAGCAGTGCCAAGCTCCGTCCAGCCTGGACGTAGAGCCACCACCGAACTTGACCTCTGCGCCTGGCCCCAGAGTCGTTTGCCTCCGTCTACTCCAAGGACTGGTATAGCCAGGTCCTGGAGGAATAAGAAGAAGAAGAAGAAGGGGACGTCATTAACATACTAACAAAAGAGCCACATGCTCTCCTTGACACCTGTGCCCAAGGTACAGTGTCGCATTCAATTGCAGAGTGATCCTGGCACCTACCCAGAGAAGGTAGCCAGCCCGATCCCTGCCAGTAGCACTAACCCTCTAACCCCTAGCCATTGTATACTAACCCTCACTTAAATATAATTACCTCATTGCATTTCCCTCCTGGTAAATTAACCACTCATCATCCCCAACGCATCATTACCTCATCATTATTGTATTTTACCAGTTCCGTCGCTGAACTACTGCTGTGCGTACCACACTCTGGAATGATTGCGTCTTCATTTAACTGTATTGAGTAGGTTAGGCTAACGATTTAGTACAGGGTCCAGTAGGTTAGGTTAGCTAGCAAGTAGAAATTTTCAAGTAACCTTACTACTAGGAGGGGTAGAGTAGACTGTCGTCACAAGACAACCTTGTTTTTTAAGTTATTTTATTAGGCTAGACTACATCACTATATTAAGTTAGTACACTTAGCATCTTTGCCTATAAGTTAGGTAGGCCATTGTAGTCAGCCGTATCGCGCTCAAAAAACTTCAAGTTAGAGTAGGAGAACTGGGTTGTCGAGGCGATCAACTTATTAAGCCAAGACCTTCACGCCCGAAAGGGAGTGAATGCCTTCTTAACAGGGGGAGCTGCTACGTATATAGAACGCCTCGCCTTCCCAGCAGTGTTTTAGTTATATTACTTATAAAAGTAGCAGCCATGCCGTCTCCTGAAGCTACTGTTGTTGGGAGAGTGGGTATGTCATAGGACTGATATTTCCGGTCTGACGGAAGCTTAGGGTAAGAGAGGCAGGTCACAAGAGTATGCTAGGCTTCGAGATGGATTTTTAGGGACTTCTACAATAAGACCTATTTTCCTTCCCAATTTTGCTGGCGTTGTGTTTACCACCTTTCAGGCAATGCTCGAGGCGGTTTTTGGAAGCCCCGTGATTCGAAACCACCCAGTATCGCTCTCAGTCGGCCCCTGCGAGACGTGATCTCGGCCAGAGGTCAAATTGCCAGCCTCCCAAAATTAGGCCTACCCACGTCGTGGCTGGACACGAACCCCAAGACCTGAACAGAGGTCAGGCCGCATTCTTCTACAAGGATACACAGAATATTGCATAAAGGTACGTCTGAAAGTGTAAACTTCAACCCAGCACCTTTTACTACCATACGACTCTTGCTAAATTCATTTTCAAATTCTTATTTTTACCCCTTCTACATCAGAAGCCCTTTGTCCTCATCGGGCCACGTGCTCCCCTTGTGACTTGTTAAAGACCTAGTTTTCGTGCATACCTCAGTGAACCATTCGAGTTTACCTTCCCCAATGTTTAGAGAATTAATCAGCCTTAATCAAAGCAAGAAGTCATTTTTCCTTTTATCTCGTTTAATCTGGGATTCTTTTCCAGATTCCATGAGTCAACGTGCCGTCTCTGCCCGCAAGTGTGCATTAACCCAAGTGAATGAAAATCAGCTTGAATTGAATGAGACTATAAGCCCCAACGTGGGGGCCAATATCATTTAACTTTTCTCCAGGCCAGCACGGGCCTTTCTGTAAATAAATAGTTTTAAAGTAACGAGCTGAGTTTTCTGGCGACCTTCCCTCTAAAGAAAGTTTACGGTAAGTTCAAGCAATTCCCTCTTGAAATCCCTAAATTACTTCCGTTTACGTATCTAGCTTCTCTCAAGGCCCTATATACGTAAAATACTTACAAGATTATCTCACACCTGTTTTGATGAAACTTAGTCTGATTTCTGCAATACTGGTAAGTGTTAAGGGATCACTGTTGCCTTTAGAGTATTCAGTTGTTTAAATGTGTTATGAGGGTTCAGGTGTCTGGCTTTTGGTGAGGTAATATTTGATGCAAGGTAACCAGATACTTGGCACATTGTAACATTGTTTAATGGTGCTCAGAGACCCGGGAAAGCAGATTTCTTTATCACTCTAGAATATACTGGTGGTGTTAGGGATATATTTTGTTAGGAGAGTGACCATATAGTTTTTGTTTTACATTTATTGTATTGAATTGTAAGTTGATAACTTAGAGGAAAATGGCTCAGTTCAATGTTCAGGAATTTTTAGCAGCCCCATCCATCCAATCGTTGTCTGAAACCACTCTGACTAGAGCGCAGTGGAGCGCTTTAGCAGAGGTATGTGGTGGTTATGTGTCTACTAGTATGTTAAAGGCACAAATAAGATGTATTGCTATGGAATCATTGATAAACTCTGGTAGAATAACTGATGAAGATGAGTTAGAATTGGCTCAAGAGTTGTTGAATGTAGCACGTGCTGATCTCATAAATAAGCAAGCAGAAAAGAAAGAGAAAAGTGATGCAGAGTTAGAGCTTAGACGCATTGAAGCAGAAGAGAATTTGATTAAGCTAAAAATGCTTGCTGAAAGAGAGAGAATGCAAGTTGAAAGAGAGAGGATGCAAGCTGAAAGAGAAAGAATAGACAGGGAAAAACAAGAAAGAAGAGAAAGAGAAAAAGAAAAAGCAGCTGAAGAGGAAAGAGAAATCGCAAGACATGAAAGGGAAATGGAATTGATAAAAGCTAGATCCACATTACCTGTAACACCGTCTAACCCTAACCAAGGTAATCAAGACCCTATATTTGATGTAGTGAGAGTACAGAAGTTAATCCCTAAGTTTACTGAAGAAGCTCCAGATGAGTTTTTTGATCACTTTGAGAAAGTGGCTTCAGGTATGGGATGGCCAGAGGATAAATGGTCAGGTTTGCTACAAAGTGTCTTAATTGGTAAAGGGAGAAGTGCTTATCTAGCTTTAACAGCTGATCAGTGTAAGACTACAAGGTACTTAAACACAGTGTGCTACAAGTTTACCAGATGACCCCAGAGTACTACAATGAAAGATTTAGAATTTAAGAAAAGATGAGAAGGGAACTTCTTAGATTATGCTTACAAAGTGAGAAGGTGTTTCAAACGTTGGGTAGAAGCTGCTAAAGTAAAAACTTTTGATGAGTTAGAAGAGTTACTTGTTCTTGAACAGTATCTTAAGGGAATTCCTAAATATATAAGAGCCTATTTAAGAGAGAGAGAAGTGAAGAAACTTGACAAAGCTGCCACACTTAGTGAAGATTACAATATAATCAGTAGTAAACGTAATTACAATGTCAAGTACCAGAGTCAACAACGACCCAGGTTTTAAGTCTTATCCAAATAACAGGAACAAATTTAATGGGAAAGCTTCAAGTGATAATACCAAGAGTACAAAAGGTAATACAACTCAGCAAACTAATGTGAAATCCTCATCCAGTTTTTCAAGACAGTTACAGAAACCTAATGTTGTCTGTTTCAAGTGTGGAAGAGTAGGACACTACAGTCAAGAGTGTTACCGGAATCAACAGCAGTCAAAACCAGGTTTGGTCAACTTGTAAAAGGTGACCAGGTGAAACAAAACTACGAAGAGCAGTGTGGGAAAAAATCAGACTCCAGAGAAGAATGAAACTAAACAAGCTGAATGTTTAGCAACCAGTGGAAATGTTACCTCAAGCAGTGAGTGGCTAAGCAGTGTGGAGGCTTTTAAGCCATATATCTATGAGGGTATGCTGTCAACTCAAGAAGGAAGTATGCAGGTACCAGTCAAGATATTACGTGATACAGGGAGTAACCGTAGTGTGGTAGTACGTGGTTCTCACCCTCAGTTGGAGAAGAGTCTCACAGGAGATTCAGTTATTTTGAAGGGTATAGGAGGAGAGGAAGTAACTCCTATAGCCGCTTACACCTGTCATGTGAATTGGTGACAGGGAATGTTGATTTTGCTGTAAAGGAATCACTGGCTGTGGAAGGTATACATGTTCTGTTGGTGAATGAAAGGTTTGGTGGTTTTTGCCATTTATTCCTTGTCATGTAGTGACAGACAAACCATTGAGGATTAGTCCTACAGTAGAGATGGAGAAGAATAACCCCCACCTGTTTCCTAGTTGTGTAACTACCAGAAGTATGAAGAGGACTACGACTGCAAGTGAAGAAACTGAGGATTTACACACCCAAGAAGGATTAAGTGAAGGATCTTTGTGCTTAGAAGCGAATTATTCCAGGGAAGTGAAGTTTCCCATAGTGCTGACCAAGAAGAGATTTCCCAAGAAGATGAAGAAGACGACGACGACGAAGAAGAAGAACCTGATGTTCCTGAAGAGACTCCGAGTAGTCAAAGTGTTACTGAAAACAGTAGTGAAACTACAGTAGCTGAGTTAGCAGATATTGAGAATTCAACCCTTGAAGTTGGTCAAGTGACAAGAGAGAAGCTGGTGGACTTGCAGAAGAAGGATGCATCGTTAACTGATTTGTTCTTCAGAGTTGTTGATCGAGAAGAGATGCAACAAACTCCTACCTGTTACTATCTGAAGGAAGGTTTACTGATGATGGAAGGTAAGTAAGACCTACAGAGATACCAGGAGATGCTGTATGGGGCGAATATCATCAAATTTTGATTCCATATCCGTTGAGAAAGCAAGAGGTTGAAGTAGCTCATGAGTCTGGACATATGGGAATCAGGAAGACTGTGGAGAAGATCATGAAATATTTTTTCTGACCTGGACTTCACAGAGATGTTAGCAGGTTTTGTCGTAAGTGTCATACCTGCCAGATAGCTGGAAAACCGAATGAAACCATCAAGAAAGCCCCCCTACAACCTATAGAAGTTAGAGGAGAACCCTTTAGCAAAGTGATTAATGATATGGTTGGACCACTGCCGAAGACAAAGAAAGGAAATGAGTATCTGTTGACATTAATGTGTCCTGTGACAAGGTATCCAGAAGCAATCCCTGTTAGAAACATATCTGCCAAGATAGTTGCTGAAAAACTTGTGGAGTTTTTTTCAAAGTTTGGAATACCAGAAATAGTACAAAGTGACAGAGGAACAAACTTTACTTCAAAGTTATTCCAGGATGTGATGAATTTGTTAGGAGTGAAACAACAGTTATCCACTGCCTATCATCCAGAAACTCAAGGTGCCTTGGAAACAGGGTTCCAACCAGAGACCATTGGAAAAGTATGCTGACAAAGTATTGTTCTGAGTCAGGAAGAGAATGGGATGTTGGTTTACCATTAATGTTGTTTGAAATTAGGAATGCTTACCAAGAAAGTATGGGATGTTCACCTAATGAGATGATTTTTGGAAGAGAAGTTAGAGGACCGTTGAAGATTCTTGCAGAAATTTGGAAGAAAATCAAGAGGAAAGCCAAGGAGAGTATGTGAAGAATTAAGGAAAAGGTTTGAAAGAGATTAGAAAAATTAAAATCTCTTTAGAAAACTTGAAAATAGTCAAGAGAAACTGAAAAGGAGATTTGATGCTAAGACTAAGCTAAGAAGTTTTAGTGTTGGTCAACAAGTGTTAGTGTTCTTACCTGTCAAGAGATTTCCCCTCACTAATAAATTTCAAGGTCCTTACAAGATAATTCAGAAGTTAAGTGATAGAACTTATGTGATTGAAACACCAGAAAGAAGAAGAAAACAAAGGAAGATATATGTGAACCGCTTGAAACCTTATTTCTCAGAAACTAAAACTGAAACTGTGTCAGTAACCCAGACAACTTTATCTACAGAAGACGATGATGGCTACGAATTGGGAGCTGCAAGCAAGATGAATAATTCTTCAATTTTGGAAAATTTGGAGGATAAACTGAAACATCTGAGTGCTGAACAAGGCGAAGACTTAAGTGACGTAATTTTTTCAGATGTGCCTAGACGTACTGATCTGACCAAGCATGAAATCAAGATTCAAGAAGATGGAAAACCATTCAAGCAAAGAGCCTATCGCTTATCACCGTATCATCGAGATGTTTTGAAGAAGGAAGATGAGTATTTGCTGCAACATGGATTAGCAGAACCCAGTTAAAGTCACTTTAGTTCTCCATGTGTGTTGGTGAAGAAACCAGATGGTTCCTTTAGGATGTGTACTGATTATAGGAAGCTGAATTCTATCAGTGTGGCTGATAACTATCCTTTGCCTCTTATAGATCAGTTACTTGATAATATTGGGCAAGCCAAGTTTGTTTCCAAGATAGACTTGTTGAAAGGATATTATCAAATTCCCTTAGATGAGAATGCGAAGTTGCTGTCAGCTTTTATTACTTCTTTTGGACTATATCAGTATACTGTTCTGCCGTTTGGTCTTATGAATGCACCCGCAACATTTCAACGAGTGATGGATCAACTGCTAGGATCAATAGAAGGAGTAGGTGTATACCTAGATGACATCGTGATTTACTCTACAATGTGGGAAGAACATCTGAAGATTCTGAGGAAAGTTTTCAAGAAACTACAAGAAGCAGGATTAACAGTCAACTTAGAGAAGAGTGAGTTTGGAAAGGCAACTGTGCAGTATCTTGGGTTTGAAGTTGGGAAAGGCCTTCTTGCTCCAGTAAATGCTAATGTAGAAGGTATCCGTAAGGCTACCCCACCTACTACCAGGAAACAGCTACAAAGATTTTTAGGCATGGCTGGATTCTATCGTTGTTTTTGCTCAAATTTCTCAGCCGTAGTAGCTCCCTTGACAGACTTAACTAGTCCCAAAGCTAAGTTTATTTGGACTCCAGAATGTCAAGAATCTTTTGAGAAGGTAAAAGCTATTTTAACTTCAAGACCAGTACTTCAAGCTCCAGACTTCGACAAGAAATTTGTGATACAAGTTGATGCATCAGACTGTGGCGTTGGAGCTGTTCTACTTCAAGAAGATGAAAATAATATCTGCCATCCTGTGTGCTTCATGTCTACAAAATTGAAAAAACATCAGAAAATATATTCGACAATTGAGAAGGAAACTTTAGCCTTAATCACCGCATTGAAAAAAATTGAAGTGTATGTGAATAGACCTAGGAATGAAGAAATTTTAGTGTTGTCTGATCACAATCCACTATCATTTATCCAGAAAATGAAAAATCATAATCAAAGACTGACCAGGTGGTCTTTGTGCCTGCAACAGAATAACTTATGAGTGCAGCACATTAGTGGCAAAAACAATGTAGTTGCTGATTATTTATCTCGTTGCGAATCTTTGGATTCAACACTGTGATAAAAAATCTTCTAGGGGGAGGTATATTATATATTGCTACTTTCAAAATGCACATTTCCCCTCTTTGAAATGTCATGTAGATTGTGTAACATTTTTTCAGATTCCTAGATAGCTTAGAATAGGATGTTTTAAGATGTGTGTTCAGATTTCGCATTACGTGTTATAAAAGAATATATATATTAATGTAGAACGTAAAAAGAGAGAGATCTTTGTCTTTTTGAAACTACGAGTGTTTAACTTTTATGTCAACACTGTAAGATTAGAGGGTCTGCGAGATCCGTTTGCTTTCCTAAATCTGTCAACGCATGTGATAGCAAGAGAATTGAGTCTTGCGTTGTTATCAAAACATGTCAATCTTAATTGTCGCTCAGCCTCTGTTTCGATCGAGTAGAGTACGTGTCTTTTTTTTTAACAGACTCGTCTTGTATGTGTATGTCTTTGTCAAGTCCCACGTGTGAATTGCACATTTTGTATGTGAGATTGCATCAGTTTCGAACTTTCTGGAAGCATTCGTTTCAAGCACGTTTTGGGTCATCTGCCCTCTCCAGCTTCCGTAAAGGAAGAGATTTTATTCTATCTTAGGACCTCGAGACAGTCATATCTCTCTCTCTCTCTCTCTCTCTCTCTCTCTCTCTCTCTCTCTCTCTCTCTCTCTCTCTCTCTCTCACTTGAAATCATTGAGATTATATTAACGTAACGTAAATTGGTCACTCGTAACTTGTGAGAATTTCATATTTGATATTTCTTAGAGTTTATTTAGTGTTATTTAGTTTCTTTTGTGGAATCTGAACAAACATTTCGTAACGGCGCCTGGTTTTTGTGGAAGTGTGAATCAAGCCTGCAGCAAAGCAAAAAAGAAGTTTGTATACCAAAAAGGTAAAGTGTGTTATATTTTTATTAGTTGCAACTAATAACGGATAGGAATTGTGTTTAACTAATATCGGATAGGAATTGTGTTTAACTAATAATGGATAGGAAGTGTGGTTAACTAATAATTGATAGGAACTGTGGTTAACTAATAACAGATGGTTGTGAAGGTTTGGTAAAAACTGTTGGTTACAGGGTTTTGAGAAAAAAGATTTACACTTTTACACATTGCTGATTTTTTGTGTTTGTGTTTGTTCCATTGTTTGTGCAATATTTCATTTTACT
>NC_061109.1:6927271-6967271 GCF_015104395.2 Macrobrachium nipponense
ATTACTGAAGCCTGGCAGGCGCTTAATATTTCAAATGCTTTGTTTCACAACTGATCCCTGATCCCCTTTACCTGCGAAGAGCAACCCGATTCGCTGAACAACAGCACCAATATGCATTAATGTGCCTCGCTGTCGACCTTCTCAATTCCAAAGGTCCCTTATTCCTCACACCGTTAGACTGTGGAATAGCCTCCCAGAGGATATCGTGCAATTGGAACTTAGAACATAAGGACATATAAAGAGACGAGAGGAAGACCACCAGATAAGGAAGATGAAGATGGGACTACCAGCTGGGAGAAGGTTAGGTAGAACAAAATTGCATTGGATTGACTGTGTGCAGAGAGATATGAGGGAGTTGGGATTGAGCGAGGAGGATGCACTGGACCGAGGAAGATGGAAGAGTGTGTTGCAGAACCATTACAGCGACCTCAAATAGAGACAAGCTTGTAGAGAAAGAAGAAGAAGGAACTTAGAACTTCAAGGGAAGATGCAATGCATTACTTCCCTACACTATTCTCCTCCTTTCATTTAAATACATTTTTATATATTTATCAGTATACTTTTTTTTTATTTTATATAAGTGGGATCTCTTCTTTCTGTATTTCCCTTTAATTCCTCTTGCTTCTTCCCAATGAGGACCGTATTCTTTGGAAGCTTGAATTTTGAGTAAATGGCCCTGTGGACTTGTTGCTTATGGAATAGGTTTCATCTTTTATATAATAATAATAATAATAAAATAATAATAATAATAATAATAATAATAATAATAATAATAATAATAATAATAATAATAATAATAATAATAATAATAATAATAATAATAATAATAATGAGCTACAGAAGAAAAAAAGGAAGAAATGGACAAGAGAAGAAAATAAGGAAATATGGAGATGCTACATCAGAAGCAACCCGACGGAGAGAGGATATAGAAGAAGATTGGTCAACATCTGGAATGAGAGGAATAACACCCCCCAAACAGAGCAGAGGCTGGCAGACCAAGTAAGGAACATAAAGAAAAAGAACTGGCTCTCCCCAACAGAAAGAGAAGAACTGGAAAGGGAAATGTCACACGACAACGAATTACACGAAGACGAACTGAGAGACGATGCCACAGAAGATGACAGGGAGGATGAGATATCAAACAACGATACACGAAGAAACACCGACGAAGTAACAGAGAGGACGGAATGGGTAGAAAAGATTAGACAATGGATGGAACCAGATACAGAGAGAACAAAGATCCCCTCCATGAAAGCCTACAACACCAAGAAATTAAGGGAGAAAACAAGAGAGGTCAATGAAATAATGGGCAGAATACACACCACCAGTATCACAGAAACAAATAACTTGACATATGCAGGAGCAAGATTAGTAGCAGAACTGATGGGGATTGAACACCAACACCACCAGCACAAAACCAACCCAAACAGAAACAAAACAGAAACCTCCTTGGAAAAAGCGTGTGAAAAGCAAATCATGGTGATGAGATCTGACTTGAGTAAACTGAAAGAGATGGCAGAAAAAAGGCTAAGAAGCAAGAAAACGATGGAGGAACTCAACGAGAAATACAAAGTACAGAGAGAGGGGGGACTAAACAACACAATAGAAGATGTAAAACAGAGGTTAAGGCCAAAGCACATAAGATCCAACGGTACATGAACAGGAATAAGGGATACCAACAGAACAAACTATTCGGTACCAACCAGAAAAGACTATACAGCCAACTAAGAGGGGAAGACAACCACCCAGAAATTCCTGAAGCCGAATCAAGTAAGAGACTCTGGGAAAACATATGGAGCAATCCGGTATCACACAACAAACATGCAACATGGCTCCAGGAAGTCAAGGAAGAAGAAACAGGGAGAATAAAACAAAGATTCACAGAGATCACGACAGACACAGTCAGACACCAACTAAAGAAAATGCCAAACTGGAAAGCCCCAGGTCCCGATAAGTCCATGGATACTGGCTCAAAAACTTCAAGGCCCTACACCCACGAATAGCAGAACAACTCCAGCATTGTATCTCAAATCACCATGCACCCAAATGGATGACCACAGGAAGAACATCCCTAGTACAAAAAGACAAGAGTAAGGGAAATATAGCCAGGAACTACAGGCCTATCACCTGCCTACCAATAATGTGGAAGTTACTAACAGGTATCATCAGTGAAAGGCTATACAACTACCTAGAGGAGACAAACACCATCCCCCACCAACAGAAAGGCTGCAGAAGGAAGTGTAGGGGCACAAAAGACCAGCTCCTCATAGACAAAATGGTAATGAAGAACAGTAGGAGAAGGAAAACCAACCTATGCATGGCATGGATAGACTACAAGAAAGCCTTCGACATGATACCACACATATGGCTAATAGAATGCCTGAAAATATATGGGGCTGAGGAAAACACCATCAGCTTCCTAAAAAATACAATGCGCAACTGGAATACAATACTTACAAGCTCTGGAATAAGACTAGCAGAGGTTAATATCAGGAGAGGGATCTTCCAGGGCGACTCACTGTCCCCACTACTCTTCGTAGTAGCCATGATTCCATGACAAAAAGTACTACAGAAGATGGATGCCGGGTACCAACTCAAGAAAAGAGGCAACAGAATCAACCATCTGATGTTCATGGACGACATCAAGCTGTATGGTAAGAGCATCAAGGAAATAAGATACCCTAATCCAGACTGTAAGGATTGTATCTGGGGACATCAGGATGGAGTTTGGAATAGAAAAATGCGCCTTAGTCAACATACAAAAAGGCAAAGTAACGACAACTGAAGGGATAAAGCTACCAGATGGGAGCAACATCAAACACATAGATGAGACAGGATACAAATACCTGGGAATAATGGAAGGAGGGGATATAAAACACCAAGAGATGAAGGACACGATCAGGAAAGAATATATGCAGAGACTCAAGGCGATACTCAAGTCAAAACTCAACGCCGGAAATATGATAAAAGCCATAAACACATGGGCAGTGCCAGTAATCAGATACAGCGCAGGAATAGTGGAATGGATGAAGGCAGAACTCCGCAGCATAGATCAGAAAACCAGGAAACATATGACAATACACAAAGCACTACACCCAAGAGCAAATACGGACAGACTATACATAACACGAAAGGAAGGAGGGAGAGGACTACTAAGTATAGAGGATTGCGTAAACATCGAAAACAGAGCACTGGGGCAATATCTGAAAACCAGTGAAGACGAGTGGCTAAAGAGTGCATGGGAAGAAGGACTAATAAAAGTAGACGAAGACCCAGAAATATACAAAGACAGGAGAATGACAGACAGAACAGAGGACTGGCACAACAAACCAATGCACGGACAATACATGAGACAGACTAAAGAACTAGCCAGCGATGACAATTGGATATGGCTACAGAGGGGAGAGCTAAAGAAGGAAACTGAAGGAATGATAACAGCGGCACAAGATCAGGCCCTAAGAACCAGATATTCAACGAACGATATACGGAAATAACATCTCTCCCATATGTAGGAAGTGCAATACGAAAAATGAAACCATAAACCACATAGCAAGCGAATGCCCGGCACTTGCACAGAACCAGTACAAAAGAGGCATGATTCAGTGGCAAAAGCCCTCCACTGGAGCCTGTGCAAGAAACATCAGCTACCGTGCAGTAATAAGTGGTACGAGCACCAACCTGAAGGAGTAATAGAAAACGATCACGCAAAGATCCTCTGGGACTACGGTATCAGAACGGATAGGGTGATACGTGCAAACAGACCAGACGTGACGTTGATTGACAAAGTCAAGAAGAAAGTATCACTCATTGATGTCGCAATACCATGGGACACCAGAGTTGAAGAGAAAGAGAGGGAAAAAATGGATAAGTATCAAGATCTGAAAATAGAAATAAGAAGGATATGGGATATGCCAGTGGAAATCGTACCCATAATCATAGGAACACTAGGCACGATCCCAAGATCCCTGAAAAGGAATCTAGAAAACCTAGAGGCTGAAGTAGCTCCAGGACTCATGCAGAAGAGTGTGATCCTAGAAACGGCACACATAGTAAGAAAAGTGATGGACTCCTAAGGAGGCAGGATGCAACCCGGAGCCCCACACTATAAATACCACCCAGTCGAATTAGAGGACTGTGATAGAGCACAAAAAAAAAAAAAAAATAATAATAATATAAAATAATTAATAATAATAATAATAATAATAATAATAATAATAATAATAATAATAATAAAGAAGGAAACTGAAGGAATGATAACAGCGGCACAAGGTCAGGCCCTAAGAACCAGATATGTTCAAAGAACGATAGACGGAAATAACATCTCTCCCATATGTAGGAAGTGCAATACGAAAAATGAAACCATAAACCACATAGCAAGCGAATGCCCGGCACTTGCACAGAACCAGTACAAAAAGAGGCATGATTCAGTGGCAAAAGCCCTCCACTGGAGCCTGTGCAAGAAACATCAAGAAGAAAGTATCACTCATTGCTGTCGCAATACCATGGGACACCAGAGTTGAAGAGAAAGAGAGGGAAAAAATGGATAAGTATCAAGATCTGAAAATAGAAATAGAAGGATATGGGATATACCAGTGGAAATTGTACCCATAATCATAGGAGCACTAGGCACGATCCCAAGATCCCTGAAAAGGAATCTGGAAAAACTAGACGCTGAAGTAGCTCCAGGACTCGTGCAGAAGAGTGTGATCCTAGAAACGGCGTGCATAGTAAGAAAACTGATGGACTCCCAAGGAGGCAGGATGCAACCCGGAACCCAACACTATAAATACTACCCAGTCAAATTGGAGGACTGTGATAGAGCAAAAAAAAAAAAAAAATAATAATAATAATAATAAAGAGTACTATCTCAAGATTCGGATCTATTTTTGATTTGGCTCTGTTCACGAATATTCAAATTGTTAAAATCTTTACCAGAAAGAAGTTTTCCTTCGTGGTTTTAGTTTCCATAATTTTAAGAAGCCTATAACTTTGGCAGCTCAAGACACTGCCTTTATTTTTAATGGAAAATCTTATGTACTACACAGTGATTGATAGCATGGCTATGGGCGTCCTTTAGGCCTGTTTTTGCCAATAATTTTATGAGTGAACTGGAGGAGTGGTTGCTGGACAATTACCCTCTAACTAATCATTCTCTGTTTTACAGCCTTTACGTTGATGATACGTTTATTCTGTTTAGATTGTTTGTTTGTATGGTGTTCTTACGTTCTATGGAACCAGTGGTTATTCAGCAACGGGACCAACGGCTTTACATGACTTCCGAACCACGTCGCGAGTGAACTTTTATCATCAGAAATACACATCTCTCACCCCTCAGTGAAATGTCCGAGAATCGAACTCGCGGCCATCGAGGTGGCAGGCCAAGGCCATACCAATCACGCCAGTGAAGCGCTTATTTTTTTTAGAGGGAGAGATAGGACGGATTCCTTCTTAAAATTTGCTAATTCAGCCCACCCTAATATCAGGTTTATAATCGACTATGGAAAAAAAAAATAATAAGGTCTCTTCTTTAAACAGAGAAGTATCACGTAACAAATGGCGTTTACATTTCAATTTCTAGAAAAAAAGACGTTCGCCGGACTAAGTACAAATTAAATGCTTTATATACTCTCTTCCACAGGGATCATTCCCTCTCCTCTGGTTGGTCTGAATTTCACCAAGAGATAAATTTTTTACAACAATACTTCGTGGAAAAGTGTTATCCAGCAACTAATGCAACACCAAAAGGATGTGGCACCGTCAGGTGCATTAAGCTGGGGCGGCAGCAGGGAAGTTCTTTCATGCATTGTAAAACCTCTACATTCTGACGTCGCTAAGTAACTGTGAAAGATCATACTGTGACGATAAAAGGAACTGATTGTAAAATCTATACTTGAGAAACTATTCTAAATAAATCCCAGAATACAAGTGCTTGGGAAGTTTTGAGATTTATGAACTAATATTTCCTGCCAGGTATTGTTAACTGATCAACAGACGTAATATCTGTTCACTAGATCGACAAACAAAGCACTTCTGCCGATACGCAACCTGACTGGAGTATTAAAAACAAGAAACCTCTCGATGGTGTTAGAGATAGACTCTCTTTCATCAATATGAAAAATAGAAGGAAGTCAGGATAGACAGAGTTAGCGAGGTTATTCTGTGATCTGCAAACCACCTACTGTAAATAAAAAAAATGGTTAAAAATGTCAGTTCACTTACGTTATTGAGGTAATAACAATTCTTTATGTTAAATTAAATCCTGTTGCATTTAATTTTTTTGCATGACTGGTCCTCCATCCATAGTGAAGGTGGGTGATGTGGCTGATGGTAACTAAGAAATGCCAGTTTTTGCTCACTTATAAATTACGGGTATGTGTAATATTCTTAAAAGATTAATACAAGATTCAGATACTTTCACAGACACGTTTATATTCATAAGAAAGATCAAAGGAGAAAAGCAGAGAAAAAAAGCTGATAACGAGACACAGAGAAAGAAAAAATGAAATATTTGGAAGGAGAGAGAGAGGAAGAGTTGTCGAAAGAGTTCCTTGGTTAAATGGGGGACAATTGGCGAACGTTTGTTATAGAATTGTTTGGCAGTTTCATTGGCTGAGCGAGGATGTGGCTAGCAAAAATAAACTGTTAACCGATTATTCTTTAAACCGTCTACCTAAAAATTACTGTTAATATATAAATGCCATGGCTGTGGTTACTAAATTCACAAGCAATATTGTCATTATGTTCATAGTTTTTAAATGGGGAAATGAGCCTAACTAGAAAAGTCTAAGGATTGCGCTGCCCACACCGGAATAAGGATGTGTAAATGTGACATGCCCAAAAGCCGATGAAGGTGACTTAGTTAATCCCTCCTACCATCGGAGGTCACTGACTGTGTCTCTCAAAGAAGCACTGAAGTAGTTGTCAAAAAAGTTCCGATCATCGACACTGAAGAGGAAACGTCAAAATTTTATTGTAAAGTTAAGTTTCTGTTGCTCAGGTATCCTAAGTGTTAAGATATGTAACAATTAATTATCTGGACAGTGCTAATTTGAAAACGCGATTCTGGGTTTTTACTTTGGCAAATTGTTAATAATTCTGCATAATTGTTGTAATTATTTTTGCATGATCAAGAAGAAAAAAATTATCATTGGTTATCGTAGGAATTTAGTGCTATGTGATAAAAATAGATGTTGATAAATGACACTATTGCTCGATTATTGTTTAGCATTTGTTTATATTAAAAAAATCTGATGACAATAAAACCTTGCAGCTATTATTGATTTTTATTTACCAACATATATATACTGTATCAGATTTTTTCTCTTAATCACTTGAGTATTTTATAAAATATTTCCTTACTGCAACGAGGTTACGCATAGTTCATTGACTAATGCTTCGGAGAAGTGCAAGGAATTCTACCGAAATGTCATACCCATGCAATTATTCCTTCATGGGTTGATTGTATGTGTACCTCTATAATTATTAGGAAACATTTCCTATACGAATTGTTTCATTGATGAAAAAGTAAGCTCAACCACCATCCCTTGGGGGAAACACCAAGTTAAATGAATGCAGATTCTTTTAAAATTGTCAGAAAAATGGATACCGTTATCAAAGGTCGGATCATAACAGCTACGCCCGATGGGTGCTACCCATAAATAATGCTTAACGGAGTTGTGAAACAACACTGCTGAGTAGAAATCACCGAATACCGAGGACCACGAAAGGTACCAAGAGGGTTCGCTGAAAACAGCCTCGTGGTAGGAAGCCACTCGTAATCATGCCTAGGACAGGTGCCCTGATTATGGCCGTTACTGAGGCGCATCCCAGGAGAACATCGGTCCAACACCTGCGGGTCAAATGCCATCCCGTGACATCGAGACTCAGACTCAACAGAGCCGGAATTGACTACCATTTCCCAGCATGCAAAGGATGGCTTGCACATTCATAGGAATGTCGTCTGAGGTTTGCTCTGGAATACTTTGTGTGTATGTATGATATATATATATACTATATATATATATATAATATATATATATATATATATGTTTATAATATATATGATATATATATACTATATATATATAGTATATATATATGTATATATATATATATAATATATATATATACATATATATATATATAATATATATATATATATATATATATATATATATATATAATATATATATATATTATATATATATATATATATATATATAAATATATATATATTATATATATATATATATATATAATATATATATATATATATATATATAATATATATATATATATATATATATATATATATATATATATATATATATATATATACATGAGCTGATTCAATGCAGTTTGGAATATGCCATCTTCATGATAGTCTGAAGTCCCGTGAAACCGTTATAAGTGATACTGTGTGTGTGTGTGTGCGACAACACAAGTCAACCGCCAAATACGTTACAAGATGGCGTGGCTTGGGCAGTTCAAAAGAGTGTCACGAATCTCTCTATATCCCTTCTGATTGGCCCTTGTGTCTAAGGAGCCAGAATAACCAATCAGCTTCTGGCATAACGATGTGATGTAAGGGGGCATTTGAAACAGACCGCACCAGCCAAGATGGAATAACATAAGGTGTGTTCACCGAGGGATCCAATCGCTAATTTCCCTCTCTCGGTGACGTCACTGGACCACATCGACTGGGCGATGCACAGTTGTCACTCCGTCAGTTGCATTGTTGCAGTTCACGACTATCGGTGTGTATTCCATATTTGGGTGCACTAATAGTTCCAGACAGTATGGGATTTGTTTTCACAGGTTCCCTAAAGACCCCGAGGAGTCCAAAGTATGGATTAATGCATGTTCAGGATGCCAGGATTTGTTCTCTCCATTTCCGGACAGAAGATTACGAAAGAAATCTTTAATATGAACATCTACCACAACATTACCGGAGAAGTTATCACAGATTAAAGAAAACCGCAGTTATCTCTTTAAATTTACCTGTTAAGGACGTAAAGTCAGGTATGGTTTAACAATTTGTTTACAATCTCATTAGTGCAATTTTTAGTGACATATCTTCGGTTGATAAGTAGCCTGGACTAAATTCTTGAAATGAAGTACTAAATTAGATTAGGCCTAGCCTATGCAATGAATGAAGAAATGATCTGATTAAGGCTATCCAATTTTTTTTTCTTTGATACTTTCATTTTATGAATGTAAAGTTGATCGAACATGTGATTAGACCTATGCGTAGTGACGTACTTCTGAGTACGTCTTCCTGTGCAGCCAATAATTAGGCCTAGACCTTTTATTTCTTAAGAACCCCACTAAAGGATATCGTGGGGTCAGAGTATAGACTGAGTTCAAGTGTAGACAGGAATTTCTTGTTAGGTAAGAACAACATTTTAAGCAATCACGGTCATAATGTCGCTCCCAATGATGATAACATGCCATGCATGAGCAATACTAATGTTATGGAACCAGGTAAGTCTTAGGTTTCCAAAACCTCTGAAGAAAGTGACTCCAGTCATGTTGGCTTAGACTCTGAATTATGCATCTTTGCTCATCTCTTAATGATAATTCCTCAGGAAGGTCTACCTAATGAGCTGGAGGAAGAGGATTTTGTAGATCTTGGAGTAGAGTCTGAAAATGGTATAGAAATTGAAGCCTTAAATTATCTGGGAGGTTATATAGCTCATAAGTACAGAAATAAATATCCTTCCTTAGGATTCCCAGAAATTGAAGGCCTAAACAACGACTGGATCTCCAAAGTGAGGAGGAAAGTGTTGTTTAGGCCCAGTCCTCAATTTGTCAGTAATCCCCCCGGAAAGGAAATGGAATAACTCTAAATCTTTTCACGGGGAACAGTTGAAACCAGGCGTTGATGGGATTACGAAATTAGTTAATATTTTCAGAGAATTAAACATTGATGCTCCAGAGGAAGTAATGAAGTTCTTTATTAAGTGCAAAATACATTTTAGGATGAAGATATTAAATGCTGAAAGGAAGTCAGAATTTCTTAAAAAAGGTGTAAACAAAATGAAAAAAATTCTTCAGTAATTTTTGGTAAATAAAAGAACAATATGCTAATTCAATAAAAGTCTGGAAAGTTTTTTTTTTCTTTCATATTCATTCACCCTCGTTACTTTCGTTATTTGTATTCCAACAAGATTATATTCTGTATGGTAAGGTCTTAGATATCGTGATATAACTGTGTTTTAAGTGTGAGAGAGAGAGAGAGAAAGGGAGAGAGAGAGAGTGTGTGTGTATTTTCCTGTATGGAAATTGTGAAAACCAGCATAGCAACAAATTACTGTCAAAACATACGCAATCATTAGGTGCACTGCCCAGTCGACGCGCACCTGTGACGTCACAGTGCGGGAACCGAGCGACCGACGATCTCACCTTACGTTATTCCATCTTGGCACCAGCGGTCAGATCAGTTCGTTAGCGGGTCCCATGCAGTACAGACTACCTGGGTAGAGACGAGTGCCAGTGCCCCCACAATCCTTTTCCAGTCGGCCACCAAACAAAAGACGTGTGTCACCATGAGTGTCAATAACAGTCTAACCTGCCGTCCGGTTGTGCACTAGTATAGTTAACGTAATAATTACAAGTAAAGGCCACCTGTGTAGCTAAGAAGAATACACCTGTGTTAAACGTTCCCTCGATTATTATTTTTGCATGTCCTACATTGCATGCACGTAAACTTAACTCTCTACTGTTTTTCCTTCATATCCTGAACCCACAAATGACCCAGATCAGGTTATATAATTTTGTGTCAGGTGTGGGGTTCCTGAGTTCTGTAAGGTTCTGTAAGGTCCTGTGGGATTCCTGGGTCCTGTAAGGTCCTATAGGTCTTGTGGTGTTAAACGAACGTTAGTGCTAAATCATTTTAGCCGACAAACAGTGATATGAAGTGAAATAAACATGGAAACGAGAGAAAATTCGATGAATAGTGATGACGAGGGAAATGGTGAAACGAACGAACTGGATAAAAACAGTTATGGCTAAAGCAATCGGCAGAAAAGTGGTGAACAGTGCTATGAAAGGAAATAATAATTCGAGTGGCCCTACGATTTCGAAATGCATAGTACTGAAACAGCCAAAGACAGTGTTTAAACATCCACAGCAAGATTTCCCGATGTGCAAAGTGCTAACCAGAAACAGTGTTTAAACAATCAAACTACCACATTTAAACATCCGATGCATAGCTACCAGAGACATGAAACCATCACAAACATACATCGGGGGGGGGGGATTTTGGCATAGTGCTTTAACCAGCAAAGACAGTGTTTTAAACATCAACCCGCCAGAATTTCGATGTGCAAGTGGGAACCAGAAAGACAGTGTACAATACAAAGAGAACAAGTGTTTAAACATCACCACGCCAGATTTCGAATGATGTGCATGCTATCCCAGAAGACATGTTTAAAACATCAACCCACCATACGATCGAAAGCATTTTAGCTAAACAGAGACAAAGAACAATCACACAATAACAATCCGATGCTTTAAAGTGGGCTAACCGAAGACAGTGTACATTTCACACCGCAGAATTTCGATGTGCAGTGCTAACAGAAAGACAGTGTACAATACACCATAACAATACGATTTCGCAAATGCATAGGGCTAACCAGAAAGACAGTGAACAATCACACCATACGATTTCGAAATGCATAGGGCTAACCAGAAAGACAGTGTACAATCACACAATACAATTTCGAAATGCATAGTGCTGACCAGAAAGACAGTGACAATCACCAGCCAAAAACGAATTTTCGAAATGCTAGTGGCTGACCAGACAAGACAGTGAACAATCACACCATACAACGATTTCCGAAATGCATAAAGTGCTGACCAGAAGAAGTGAACAATCACACCATACGATTTCGAAATGTCATAGTGCTGACCAAAAGACAGTGAACAATCACACAATACCTTTCGAAATGCCTAGTGCTACCAAAGAAGAAATGTAACAAATCAACACCAATACGATTTCGAAAACTGCATAGGGCAACCGAAAGACATTGTACAATCACACAATACAATTTCGAAATGCATAGTGCTAACCAGAAAGACAGTGTACAATCACACAATACAATTTCGAAATGCATAATGGCGAACCGAAGACCAGTGTACAATCCGACCATCAATTTCGAAATGCATAGTGTAACCAGAAAGACAGTGTAAACAACACACCATACGATTTCGAAATGCATAGGGCTAACCAGAAAGACAGTGTACAATCAACACAATACAATTCGAAAATGCATGTGCTAAAACAGAAAGACCAAAATGAACAATCAACAATACAATTTCGAAATGCATAGTGTAACCAGAAAATGACAGTACAATCACACCAAAGATTTCGAAATGCATAAGGGCTAACAGCACAAGTGTACAATCACACAATACAATTTCGAAAGCATAGTGCTAACCAGAAAAAGACAGTGTAACAATCACACAATACATTTCGAAATGCATAGTGGGCTAAACCAGAAAAGACAGTGTACATCACACAATACAATTCGCAAAAATGCAATAGTGCTAACCAGAAAGACAGTGTACAAATCCCAACACCAATACAATTTGAAAATGCATAGGCTAAACCAGAAAGACAGTGTACCAATCACACAATACAATTTCGAAATGCATAGTGCTAACCAGAAAGACAGTGTACAATCACACCATACGATTCCGACAATGCAATAACTAACAAGAAAGAACCATAAACACAGACTCATACCAGTTAAACAGTAACAGAAAGCACAGTGTACAATCACACAATACAATTCGAAATGCATAGTGCTGACCCAGAAAGACAGTGAACAATCACAAATACAATTTCGAAAATGCATAGTGCTAACCCAGAAAGACAGTGTACAACCACACCATCGATTTTGAAATGCATGGGCTACCAGAAAGACAGTGTACAATTCCACACAATACAATTTCGAAATGCATAGTTGCCTAAACCAGAAAGACATGACCAAGCACACAATAACATTTCGAAATGCATAGGGCTAACCAGAAAGACAGTGTACAATCACACAATACAATTTCGAAATGCATAGGGCTAACCAGAAAGACAGTGTACAATCACCCCCCCCCCCCCCCCCCCAAACAAAGACAATTTCGAAATGCATAGTGCTAACCGAAAGACAGTGTAAACAATCACACAATACAAAATTTTCGAAATGCATAGTGCTGACCAGAAAGACAGAAACAATCAAACCATACGATTTCGAAATGCATAGGGCAACCAGAAAGAAGTGTTACAATCACACCAATTACATTTCGAAATGCCAATAGGTCTAACCAGAAAGGACAGTGTAATCACACCTACGATTCGAAATGCACAGGGCTAAACCAGAAGGCAGTGTACAAATCACACAATACAAATTTCGAAAATGCATAGTGATAACCAGAATGACAGTACAACAAAACACAATACAATTTCGAAATGCATAGGGCTAACCAGAAAGACAGTGTACAATCACACCATACGATTTCGAAATGCATAGGGCTAACAAGAAAGACAGTGTACAATCACACAATACAATTTCGAAATGCATAGGGCTAACCAGAAAGACAGTGAACAATAACACAATGCAATTTCGAAATGCATGGGGCTAACCAGAATGACAGTGTACAATCACATTATGTGTTTACGAAATGCACAGTGCTAACCAGAAAGACAGTGTACAATCACACACCCTACGATTTCGAAAAACGTAGTGCTAACCAGACAGACAGAGTGCGATCGCAGAAATCGTTAATAAATTACCGCTGTTAGACAGTTTCGCGACCGAATTCGATGACGAACGGGTGAGAGAATAATTCGAATCGGCGGTAGTAGTAACAAAATATTGGAAAAATCCGTTCGAGACAGAGGCTAGTGAGGGAGAATTCAAAATCTACGGTTGCAGCGCCAAATTCAAACGACAGTGGTTCCGTGGTGGTGGCACCAGAGCACCCTTCGTGACGGCGAGCAGTCCAGCCCCATCGGGAAGGATGGAAGGTAATACCGGGAAGGTACCCCAGGTTATCCCCAGTGCCGTGCGGGACTGTAATGCAGTGCCTGGGAACAAGGGAAGCCTTGTTGTCTTGTTGTGAGGGAAGGGATGCAAATTCCCACCCCCAAGAAGTAGGGGAGTAGAGAACAACCTGTCCGCCCACAAGTCAAGAATGTTGGGACAGAGAGAGGTCGACCAGAGCCTCTCCCCCATCGCCCCTTGGGAAGGGGGAAGTCCACTCCTACTTCTGATCGCGACCTATTGAAGAGTAGAGGGATGGTATTAAAAAGGTGAATAGTGCAGAAGTTCCCTTACCTACCTTGACCGGTGAAGGAAGTCACGATATCTGCCTACGGTATGGATAGGATGATGTGATGTTAGAATTAGAATAGCTGATAGACGTCAGATGACAGCCAGTAACCCAGTGAGAGAATCCAGACTCGATGTGAAGAAGATACAAGCAAACTAATAGCGTCAGTAGCGAACCGCCGGCACCGCTGCTGGCACTGATAGAGCTGCTGACTTGTGAGCAAATTGCATAGAAAACGGGAACATCTCAACCGCATGGCAGAGAGAGAGAGAGGGACAGTACAGAATAGTGGCTTGGGACACTATGGGGATGTGATGAGAGGATACCCTTCACACCCCCGGAGGTGGGAAACCTCGCCCTGCCTAGTAGCCATCTAACTACCCGCTGTCGTGACTGCTAAAACTTGTCACTGATAGTAATATTAGTTTGACTGCACAATGAACGAGTTGTGTGGCCTTTAGTAGTGTAATCAATAGCATGTTGTGTTAGGGAAATGCAGATAGGGAATTTGTAGAAAGTAACGTTAGGGAAAAAACATTGTATAAATAAAAGATGGTTCTCCTGGGCCGTGTTCTGACCACATTTAAAGTATCACGAACGACAATGCATCCCATTTGTCCCCATCGAAGAATTGTAATTAAGATTTAAAGACAGAATTATTAATGTACGTTCATTAAAGAAATTGTTTGAGTAAAGTAACGAGACTAATATTTTTGTTGAAATAGTAGTCAGGTTTTCATTCGGAAAGATGAATGATTTTTAAATTTGATAACGAAGCGAGAACAAACTGTATTTTATCCCTGATATAGAGATACCCTTAAGAATGATAATTTCTCAACAAGATCGTAGGATCGAGCAACTGTTAGAGTTTGACATTGTGAGGATTGACTATATATATAAGAAAATAGTAATAAGAGTATCCGAGAGAGAGAGGAACTGCGACGCATACAGTTAAATGTTTCAGTTACACCTGTGGGTGAGTCGCACAGAAAACAGAGGCAAGTGAGTCAGCTATTGTGTGAACGTGTTGAGAGAGTGCCATGGGATTGTGCATGTTTTGAGTGTATGTGGGTTTGCTAGTGTGTGAGGGAGTTGACTGACAAGTCACAGTTTTCTGAACATACACGAGATCAATTCTTTATAAAAGAAAGAAAGAAAGAAAAAAAAAGGGTAACTTGTGCCGCCCTTCCTCCCTCTTCGACAAAGGAAACCATCCAAATAATTTGTAAGTGCGTGTAGGTGCCTTACGTAACATACCAGCGCGAGTCATGAATTTTGTCCGTTCACAAAGGAACAGGAATACCAATAAGGAAACATGCTTATGCACTTTTGTTTCATGTCAGTTATTGCTGAGAAATGGATGTCTAATTTTCTAAACATTTCGTTACAGTTCCAAGCATATCATGAGTGAGTCTTTGTATTCATAATTGTGTTATTTTTGTTGCATTATTGTTTTTTATTGCATTTCAAGTCGTATTAAACATCTTATTGCAATGTATCTAATTTTTGTTCATTTCTATTGATACCAATTATACTGTGTCTAAAATTTCATATCGTTGTCAATGCTGTTTATGCTTTGTAAGAAATTTTTAATCTTCCAACGATGATGTGGGAATGTGAGATTATTCTAAAAAAAAAAAAAATTTGTCTAATCTTTGAATTTGAGTTTTTATTTGCTTGTTTTTGTTGTATTGCAAAAGGAAGTCAGTAAGTTTCCTTATAATTTTACCAAATTCCTTATGAGTAACGTTTCATTTTTGACCCCTGTTCTGTGAATTTTTATTTACGAGTTTAACTTTTTTGAGTTGGAGCTGTGACTATCCATTTTTTATTGAATATTATTGACTGTGAACCTAAATTCTTTTATCTGAATGACACATTGTAAGGCGTGAGATTCATTTGTTGTAACGTGTTTGTAACACGCCAAATGACCCAACCCTAATAGTTTAAAATTTGCACAAACTGGACAGTACGGCACTCAAAGGCGGTGTGGTACTCAAAGAACAACAACAGTGCGCAAATTATCAGAACTGGGGAGGGAGTGATGAGCTGATTCAATACAGTTTTGAATATGCCTTCTGCCTGATAGTCTGAAGTCCCGTGAAACAGTTATAAGTGATACTGTGTGTGTGTGTGTGTGTGTGTGTTGCAACAACACAAGTCAACCGCCAAAGACGTTACAAGATGGCGTGGCTTGGGCAGTTCAAAAGTGTCACGAATGCTACTGTATATCCTTCTGATTTATTTAAGAAAACATGGCCCTTAGCGGATTCTAAGGAGCCAGAATAACCAATAATCTTCTGGCATAACGATGTGATGTAAGGGGGCATTTGAAACATTTAATCTTCCATCGATGATGTGGGAATGTGAGATTATTCTAAACAAATTATTTTTTTTTTTGTCTAATCTTTGAATTTGAGTTTTTATTTTCTTGTTTTTGTTGTATTGCAAAAGGAAGTCAGTAAGTTTCCTTATACTTTTACCAAATTTCTTATGAGTAACGTTTCATTTTTGACCCCTATTCTATGAAATTTTATTTACGAGTTTAACTTTTTTGAGTATAGACTGCCTGGGTCGAGACGAGTGCCCAGTGCCCCCGCAATCCTTTTCCCGTCGGCCGCCACACAAAAGACATGTGTCACCATGAGTGTCAATAACAGTCTAACCTGCCGTCCGGTTGTACACTAGTATAGTTAACGTAATAATTACAAGTAAAGGCCACCTGTGTAGCTAAGAAGAATAGACCTGTGTTAAACGTTCCCTCGATTATTATTTTTGCATGTCCTACACTGCATGCACGTAAACTTATCTCTCTCCTGATTTTCCTTCATATACCGAACCCCCAAATGACCCAGATCAGGTCATATATATATATATATATATATATATATATATATATATATATATATATATATATTATATATATATATATATATATATATATATATTATATATATATATATATATAGGAAGTCTGCGAATATTCAAGGACTTGATAGGATTACACGTAAGAAGGTGTGGTATCGTGATTAAATTATGAATGAAAAACCTGTCTTTATGGAAAGCTCAACTCAAAGAATGTACAGAGCTTACAAATTAAATGACGAAAAATTGCACACCAGGGTGAATCCAAACTTACTGTTCTGACTAGGTGAGATCTATCAGATTTGGCAAAGGTGAGTGGCCTGGGTCCACATGGCTGCTTCCTGATAAATACATAACTGCAAAATAAAGAAAATAAAATAAAATTAAATAAATCGCATTAATAGATGTGAGCTGTGACAAACATTATTCGGATTACTGACACATTAAAGATTTAATCTGAATCTATATATTTGAATGAAAAAGCGAGTAACAAATTTTTTTCTTTCATTCTATGATACAAAACAGCCATTTCTTATTTCAAATACACAAATCTGGAAACATTACATAGTTAGGTTTTTAACTAGCCTTACAACTACGTGCAAAACAGTTGTGTGTGGCATATTTAAAACTACATTTAATTTAAACTATCGTCTTACTAAATAGATTTCACGAGGTGAAATATGAACTTATTAAAGTAAATGTAGAGGCTAAAAGTTTACTTTCATTATGGCAGTAATACACGTAATATAGTAAAATCAACTTTGATAACGTTGTCATTAAGCGAAAATAAGATCTCGTTGGTCATCAATTCCTATTTATCTTACGAAATAATTATATTGTGGCTAAAGAAAGGTGTCACTGTTTTTCTGAATTTCTGATGAATAATCTGTTACATTTCTTTTATGGTTACACTGACCAATAATTCCCAGCTGCATTCGAGATAACTGTACAAATTTGGAGAAAAAATTTATTTTTGTCATTTTTTTGTATCCTTATATATTTCCATATGACTTCAATTTAAAAATATATTTATTCTGCTGTGTGATTTGGCTAATCCTCTTACCAATCGGGTATTTGATGGGGTTACGGTAACAGCACAAACGATTTTATCATTGTTGCCCACATAAACGTTTGAACATTTGTCTTTGGTATGTTCATTAACTTAAGTGCTATTGTTTGTTAGTAGTGTAAAAGCTATAAAGGGCATAAAGGCAATGATATCTAGGTGATAAGAAGCTAATACGTTTCCACATCAAATGCACTCTTGATTACCAAACAATTTTATAATATTGCATCTCCTTCCTAACCAAGTATGCAACCATATTATATATAGGGAAACGCTAGTGTATTTCTACAGTACTAGAAATTAAAAAATGGGAAAACTGCTCATTCATCACCGTTATTTGTTTGTTTATATGGTGTTTTTACGGTGCATACGGTGCATGGAACCAGTGGTTATTCAGCAACGCGACCAACGGCTTTACGCGACTTCCGAACCATGTCGAGAGTGAACTTCTATCACCAGAAATACACATCTCTGACCCGAGAATCGAACTCGCGTCCACCGATGTGGCAGGCAAAGACCATACCAACCACGCCACTGAGGCGCTCACCGTTATTACGAGAAGGACTGTTCAAATACAGCTAGACGATTCAGATACTGTATGTCTATTTATTTTATCAAAGACATCTGCGTTAAGTTAGCAGAGGCTGAGAGATTATCCATTTTAACAATATAGCCAAGTAAAAGACTTTAATAAACATAACTGGCAATTAATGTAACAGATCAAATGCAAGCAAGCACTCATATTCCCAGTGGATGTTTATTGTCATCGTGGAATCAGATGAGAGTTCAGAAGTTTCGGGAATAATTTTTGCTGCTACTTAACAACAGTCGTAAAAAATTCCAGTGGTGTTATAACAACCGTGCACTTGCCACCTTTCATTAATCACATCAACTTTTAAAACTACGCGCGCTTGTCATCTACAGAAATCGTTATTGCTCTAGCTGAAAATATCACCCAGGGGTAGATTAAAGCCTTTTTCGTTTTATTAATAATTTACCTTTACTCAAAAATCAAACATTCAATAAAAAATTTCATAAATATCTTTTAATTTTTAAGGATTTGGATATGAAATGTACAAGCATACTGCCGTTTCATAAATATTATATTCACGACCGACGCGAATTCAGCTTAACTTTGTTTGTAAGGTGTTTTGACGTTGCATGGAACCAGTGGTTATTCAGCAACGGGACCAAGGGCTTTACGTGACTTCCGAACCACGTCGAGAGTGAACTTCTATCACCAGAAATACACATCTCTAACCCCTCAGTGGAATGCCCGAGAACTGAACTCGCGGCCACCGAGGTGGTACGCCAACACCGTACCGAACACGCCACCGAGGCGCTCAACCGTTATTTATGATGTCCCAGGAGAGATGATGGGCTAGGAAAAGTGAAGCTATCGAATGGCACTTCATGAAAAATAGTTTAGACTACCCATAACCAGAATTTCACTCCCTCTATTTTCTGGGTTTAATGTATTAAGAAATCGTCCTCAATTAATTCCATAATAGTTTAGCTGGGCACTGTAGCTACTTTCATAAAGAATAACCTCCAACAGATGTTGCTCAGTATAAAATCACCTTGAAAATTTGCTTCAGTTAAATTTATAAACACCTTCGTCTATATATAGGGGCTGTTGCCTTGTATAATAAGGCGCCCTGTGAGGTTATGTTAGACTTGCGATAATCTTACGCTAAGTCGGTTGGTTATGCACTTCCATACTCATTGGAGTGTCTTGGGGTTTGATGATAACTTACGAAGTCAATATCTGCTTGTGTTATGACGACGGAGATATGTTAAACTCATGATGATAGTTATAACTTCATTCGATCTCTTTCTGATGTGAGGTTCTAGTAGAAAACACTGAGTACAAAAACTACTTCTATTCTCTGAGATTACATGATGAAGATCAGAGGAAATTTGTACAGGTCTGCCAATGATGATGGCTAATTTAAATCTGACTACAATCTCGTTTACAAATCATAAAGGAAGCAGACAGTAGCTCGAACATACGAACATACACACAGATGACATAGATTACAAATCACGTAGGCCATTTGAATTATAGGTCGCGGTAGTTGTCTCAAGCAGGAAGCTTGGACTAATGTTTTCAAAACAAATGAAGGACCACAGGTGACGGAACGTCATCTTAGCCTACTTTATTGTATACATCATCTTAGCATACTTGTATGCGTCTCTTGGTCTGATCACATTCCTGCAAGCAATCTGGTTGACCTCTTGGGTCACTGGTTTTAATTAATCATAGTTTTAGTTTTTTATATATATGGAATAACATTCCATATTTTTATTATGTAACACATAAAAGCTCGGTCGGCTACAAAACCAACCACTGAATATTACTCAAGCTTGACTTGCATTTGACTTATAGAAGTGTGATACAAACACTATGTGAATATATATAGATATATAGAAAATACTTATAAGTAAAAAAAATTCATGGTATACACAAATACAGACTCAAGTAATAACATATAAGACATATGCATAAGATGATATACGTAAATAATAGTGATCACGTGATATATACTGATACAGTTTTTCACTTCAACTCATTAAGATACATATGCTACAGAAAATACTAATGTACTCTGATAATTGCTTAGGATAAAGATTAACATGATAAAAATCATATTTTAACTGATAAAAATTCATATATGAAGTGATAACAATTATTAATTTTTATGCTGATTCATTGACCCATATACTAACTGCAGTTATTGGTAAGATAAAAGGTAACAGATTGATTATAGGCTACCTGATTTATTTATACATATGTATATGAATTCATATAATTATGATCAATATATGAGAACTTAATACAACTGATTCCCATAAACGACTAATCTAAGTGATTAATCTAGGTGCACTTTAAATAGATTCATAGTGCGTACACGCACAGATATATTTCGATTCTGTTATTTATGATAATTTTTATATAGGATACATGATACTTTATATATATGATACATGACCAAGGTCATACCCACTGCACATTCTAGCGTTTCGAACTACTTTTCGTCCATTACACAGTTCCAGACAACCACCTGTAGCCAAATGAAATGGCCAATTCCAAATGGTTAAAAACAAGAGGAAATTGCCTGGGCAGGGTCAAACGTTCTATTTTGCACTCATACTTGTCCTCTGCATCCTTTGCCATACGAATACGTTCGCGATGAATAAATCATCCCCAGGATGAGTCCTTCGCCAGCAAACGTAGAGTTGAATATCCTCTTTGGTCGTAATTGTCGAAAGTATGTCCTCTTGTAGTCGATAGCGATTATGACAGCATTCCGCATTAAAAACGAGATTAACGATGGGATACGGGTGTCGGTCCAAGAAGTCCACGAAATAAGCTTGTTCACTTATGATGGTGCTTATTCCTTTCACATTATAGGCGGTTGTTATTCATTGCAGTCGTCCGCAGCGACAAACGGGTTTTGAATCTGTAGACGATATGTCCGGGCATGCGATGTGAAACTCTCATACTGCAGGATACTGTAACCAGGTTCCCTTAATCAGCCTGTAAGTGAAATTATACTTATCACAAGGCAAAGTAAATTCAGACAACATCCAAATAAGGGAGGGAGAAAGCCATTAAGAACCAGACTTAACCCACATGAATTCGCTGATATTTTATGGAATTCAAAAGAGTCAGCTGTACAAACTTTTTTATCCATGGCATTATAACGATGAGTGAACCTATCCAGGTCTCTGATGACCGTAAAAATATCCACATTAACAGATATCAATATGAATCCCAAAGGAAATTCGATATTACTGGTAGTAAGTTACTAGACAAAGAAGTGTGAAACAGAGCTATTTGTAAGATTGCCAGGCAACATAAGAGTCAAGGAGAATATTAATCATGATTCTGTATTTCTCTACGCTTACTGAAATTAAGCTGTGAAAAAATTCGATCCTATGTGCCCCTAACAAAAGGTTCGTATTCAATTTTCTCGCGCGCATCCTCTGAGGTTAATTTTTAGGCAGGAGATGCTATGAAAGAACCCACTATGTAACTAATTTCTATATAAACTGGGTTTTTCAAGAAAATGTGATATTTTCCCATGAATGTGATTTACTTGAGTTGTGATAGGCTAATGTTGCAAGTAAATATTTTATATCCATGACTTGATACTTCTAAATGTCCGTTTACAAATGTCATGGGCTGATTTATTGACTCTAATTGTCTATGAGGTTCAGAAAAAATTAATTCATTTTGATGTTATAGAAATTCTATTTGCTTATTTTGTTCATTAATTTTAAAATGACTGCAATTCCTTAACTAAAGTTGCATTGCATCGCGGATAGACACTTGTACCTAATGACCTGCCTTGCCCATGAGAAGTTCATGCTAAGCATTCCTCTCCAGTTGGCTTGTTTTTTGCAAACATGAAACAACACACGCTATAGATGAAGCCTGTGCACCTTCAGGACTGATGACCTCATCACCAGCTTAAGAGTTACATTACTTGCTGTAATAAATATGACTTTAGTACTTCAAATGATATTTTTTTATTTTAATTCTCCACCCGAACGAGAAGAATGTCTGAAAAAACAGTACCAAAACTGAACAATATAATATTAGTTTCATGTTGGAAATCTGCAAGATTGTAAAATATATGTAATTACTTATGTTAATTAGATATTCCTTATTCAAACTAATGAAAAGGTTTCCATACAAATTTTATATATATTATTTACCCTGTAAGATCCATATAAGATTATTCGCATAGATATTCATTTTCACTTCTAGACTTCCTGACTTTAAAATCTTTTATTTATTTATTTTTTTTTTCATTGACTACGAATATAAATCACCAGGACAGACAATATGCTAGTAGGTTTTGATATGTGTTTGAACTTTTAGCTTATTTGTCGTTACTAAAGCGTTAAGTTAGAGTTCAAATCTTTACGCATATGTATTTGGATATTTTACAAACACTTGCTGCACATGGTTACGTTTTGCTTATTGATTTTATCGTGATTCCTTTTTTATTATAATTTGTAACCCTTCCAACTTCTTACGGAGTGTATTATATCGACTCCACTTGTATCCATCTTTTACTTTTATTTATTTATTTATTTCATATATATATTTTTTTATATCATTTATTATAATTAATGGTCGGCCTGAATATGAGGATAAGTGTTCTAGCGGTGTACCGTATAAGGCTACTTGCGGTATCATTTCTATAGATACAAGATATGAATGATAAAGGTATTTAAAACCCGCGAGAACCGCTATAATCCAGTTCGGATCCAATATCACAATTGTATCTCATAAGACATTGACACTTTCTTATTTATCCATTCTACCAAACTGATTGACTCTGGGTGATAAAATATAGTATTGGTTTTCTTAATGGAAAGGAATTCACACAACGAGTTAAGGAGATTATTATTGATTTACACCACCCGAGTCAGAGATTATCATGTGTTGAATTCCATGTTTACTGATGTAGCACTCATAATTATTCCTAACGCACTCAATTCCAGTGTTTGTTTTTTAGTGCTACTAATTCTATATAACGTGTCAAGGCAACTATTAACACTAAGAGGTGTTTATTTCCTATGTCAGACTCGTAACTCTGTTAATGATTCTACGTGGATTCTTTCAAGGATTGATTTGGCACGTGATAGGCCCTTAAACTGACAGGTGTCTTAGTGTGTCCCTTGTTTTCATGATACGTGTTACAATTAGTTATGTGCTTTTTATATCTGTAAGCATTGTAGGCCAGTAAAATAGTGATTTTGGCTTCTATGACATAATAGAGAACCTTGGATGACAGAATGCAACCAGTTTAGGATGATTGGTATGAAGGAGATTACTACTACCTGGTCATTAGTCACCTGCTGTGTTCTTCGGGTTTTCCTCGTCACGGACCTACATATAATATTACATTTGATTACATAATTCTGATACACATACTTTAAATATACTTTTGCTTTAGGGTTTCCGTTCGAAGTGTTATTGTTTTGCTTAGCTGCTGACCCTTGTTTCCGTTCGAAGTGTTTATTGTTTTGCTTAGCTGCTGACCTTGTTTTGTTAAGTTGGTAACAGTTCAGCGCTCCAACCCAGGTATTCAATGTTCACGATCTCTTGCGTTAATGAATTTTCTTGTTTAGATACAGTTTTAACAATAGGCACGGATGTTTCTATATTTTTTAGTCCAATTAATGGTTCTTTGCTGTATGGTGCGGGATTGCAGGATAATGCGTCAGCTATGATATTTGCTTTCCCAGGTAGATATCGTATCTTGGCTCCAAAGACCTGAATAATCATATGCCGCCGAGTTCTTTTGGGACTGTGATTAAAACCTTTGAAAAACTCGGTAAGGGACTTATGGTCAGTAATGACTTTATCAGGATAGCCGTAGATTATGAAAACTTAAGAAATGTAACTATGTGAGTTAACGATACCTAGCCCTTCCTTGCCTATTACTGCATATTTTACTTTTGAGGGCTTTAGTTTACGTGAATAAAAAGCTAGAGGGAAGAACTGTTTATCATATTGCTGAAGTAGTACTCCCCTATTACCCCTTGGTCTGAAGGCGTTTTTGTTGCAATTGTCCACAAAAAAAAAATCCTTAGTTTAAAACTCAGGGATTTTTTAAGTTAGGTGAGCTGCATTATTCCGCTTTTAAGATATCGAACGCCTGTTGATGCTTTTCAGATCATAATAAATCTACGCCCTTCTTCGTAAGATCTGTTAAAGGAGCTGTCATTGATTGAAGAGTTTCAATATTTGCATACGATTGTAATACCCACTACAGCGCAAAAGTGCTGTATCCCCCTTTTACGTTAATAGGTACCGGAAGTTATGAATAGCCGACACCTTACCATGGACTACTTTAAGACCTTGACTAGACACATAAAACGTAAATAAACATGTTCGGTTTTTGAAACTCACATTTAGATATTTTACTCTGAGATTATTTGTCTTTGTCTCTGTAGCACTAGCTCTAGTTTATGTGAATGTACTTCTAAGGTATTAGAAAAGATTACAAGACCAACCATATAGGCATGTAGTGTATCCCCTAAAAGTCTCCAAACACTATATTGTAATTGGGGCGCAACGTAAGCCGGAGGCATACGTAAAAATTGATAATGTCCCCTGAGTGTGCTGAAGGCGGTGTATGAGGTACAATCACTTAGTTAATGGTATCTGGTGAAAGCCTTTAAGTAAGTCCAAGCTGGTGAAAAATTTATTCTGACCTAACAAAGATAAGATATCGTCGGTACATGGCACTGGAAAACGATCGGGAATCGTTTCCTTGTTTAAACGACAGAAATCTATGCCGATACGCCAAGTCCGATCTTTATTGGCATGAAGTTTAAGGGAAAAATTATATGGGCTATTTGATTTCCTAATGACTCCTATTACTAACATTTTTTCAACTTCGTCATTATCTCTATTTTGAAATTTCATTGGGAGTCTATACGAAGGTACGTATATAGCTTTATGTTTGTCCTTAGACCATATTTTGTGTTCAATGACATCCGTTTTTCCCCAGAGATCACTCGCTAGTGGAGAAACATCCTGGTATTCAGATAAAAGATAAAAAAAAAAAAATTCTGCTGAATTACCTCTGCTTGAATTACTTTACGGATATTACTTTAGATAGAGTATAAGAGAGATTCATCTACGACTGGTTGGGCGTGATTAAAAATTAGCAACAATGAAAAATGCGATATTTATATGTATAGGTTTTGTGGATCACTAGATTTAACTTGTTGCTGCGAGTCAACCGTGTAAGTGCTTTGTTCGCGGAAATCGTTATATTTCAGAGTGTCGGGAAGGATTAAAATTTCAGATCCCAGCAAAGTCTTTTTACACGCTCTAAGACATTCGAGGGTGCATGCTTCTCGAGATTTTGCGTGCAAACTGCAACTGCGGGTGTGGGAGAATTCTGTTGGGCCGCTTGACAATATCATGATTTATGAGACAATGATTGGTTCCTCTATATAAGTTATTATTTGATTAACTGTCTCTTTTTGTTCAAAACAGATTTTAATATGTTAGAAGGTTTATAGAATTTTCCTTTGATAAACACGCCTTATTTGGCAGGAGGTAAGATAATGTTTTGTATACCCATAGATGGATATCTTACAATTACGCTAGATACAGATCAATGTTTTTTATAACTATAGAGGTATCTGTAAGCACTCACTTATCCGGACTTCTCAATAGGGAAGTTTGAACAACAGACGGTGAGCCCGTAAATACAGGATATTGCGTGGACTAAAGGAATAAAAACAAGATATTCTAATTTTTACGACGCGTACAGTCGGGCATAATCCACCAGTATTTATAATAACTTATTGTATTAAAATCACGAGAACCTGCTCTGATTACTTGATACGGTTGTGTGATTCATAGGAAAATTCCTTTTTAATTCAAAAAGGTATTTGCATGAATGATCCAACATCGCTTTTCCCCTCTCTGCTAGAGTCGCTTATTGTGTGGAATGTGCTTTGCATTGAACACTCGGCAGATTTGACTGATCCTGACCGTTTGACTAGATGACACAGTAACCAAGTTTGCTTAAACACGATTTGTTTGTTTCTGATTTTTAAGGCTACTGTTTACCTATTTCTTTTTATAATAATTAGGATTCTTCTCTTTATTACCATCGGCAACGTATTGTGTGTTTTGAGCATTATGTTGCTGTTAGTTACGTATAAAGCAACGAACGTATGAATGACTTGGAGTATCATGAATTAAGCGATTACTATTAAAACAAGTTATCTCTACTGCGTTCAATATTAACTATTTGTACTTGCTGTTGTTTACTTCATTCTTTGCTAAAATTTGAAATAGTGAAGGATCTAGGTCAGCGCATTTAGACATTTTATTGATTTGTTTATATGAATGTTAAGTATGTTAGCCTAATGAAAGTTTTTACAGAACATGTTATTCCTTGCAATCCGGCCGTATTTTTTAAAGTTAAGTTGAGTCATTGAGGTTCGATTTTTTTACGCATAACTACAGGCTGAAACTGCAATCGGGACCTTGCAAAGTAGCCTTTATTGTCATGACCCGAAATAGTGTTACCTCTAATTTATCCAGATTTGTACTGGTGTTCCACTTGTTTTGTGCGTTTTCTTATCACTACTGTGCCTAACTACCCTATCCATGCATCTGTATAAATACAGACGTCCACCGCGTAAACGCATATTCATCGTTTAATTTGATTTGTTACGTACAGAATTAATAATCACCCAAAATGATCAGATTAACACAGTATATGATTATAATATTTCAGGAGAACTTCTGGAAACAGAAACTCAAAGATAAAAACTCGCAGTAGCGAAATCCCAATGATGTAGATAATTTCTGTAAAAAAGTAAGATTAAGAATGTCTCGTAACTTCAGCCACAGGAATAACGAAAATTCGACCTGCAAAGGAAACACTCAAAGTTACTCCAATGAATAAAAAAGGATTGTACTTAGCTTGATTTTGTGGGAAGTCACAGTGTTTCGATACGGCCTTGGCCCTCCTTCTCTGTTTAGCAGATGACCTGGTTTTGGCTTGAGTTTCCCCCGTGCTCGTTGCTCGTTTGTTGGATGATTCGTGTCCTATGAAGATCCAATGCTGAAGACGCGTTCGGTTTGTTCCTTGAAGTGCTGGAAACGCTCAATAAACGATGTTTTCTTGGATGATTCTAATGAGAGACGAAGCTTGCGTTGTCATAGGAAGAAGACACGTCGGGTTTGTTTATTGAAGTTATGCACTGCTGAAGACGCTCACTAACGATGATACTAAGTTGCTTGAAGAATCTGTTGCTTTCGTCGTCGTTGACTTCTGATATGATACATTATTCGTTATTCTTCGGAAGACGTTAAAGAGTTCTTGTTAGATGCTGCCACCAATATAAGGGCTGTTGCCTTGTATAATAAGGCGCCCTGTGAGGTTATGTTAGACTTGCGATAATCTTATGCTAAGTCGGTTGGTTATACACTTCCATACTCATTGGAGTGTCTTGGGGTTTGATGATAACTTATGAAGTCAATATATTCTTGTGTTATGACGACGGAGATATGTTAAACTCATGATGATAGTTATAACTTCATTCGATCTCTTTCTGATGTGAGGTTCTATTAGAAAACACTGAGTACAAAAACTACTTCAGTTCTCTGAGATTACATGATGAAGATCAGAGGAAATTTGTACAGGTCTGTCAATGATGATGGCTAATTTAAATCTGACTACAACCTCGTTTACAAATCATAAAGGAAGCAGACAGTAGCTCGAACATACGAACATACACACAGATGACATAGATTACAAATCACGTAGGCCGTTTGAATTAAAGGTCACGGTAGTTGTCTCAAGCAGGAGGCTTGGACTAATGTTTTCAAAACAAATGAAGGACCACAGGTGACAGCCCGTCATCTTAGCCTACTTTATTGTATATGCCATCTTAGCATACTTTATCGTCTCTGGTCTGATCACATTCCTGAAAGCAATTTGGTTGACCTCTTGGGTCACTGGTTTTAATTAATCATAGTTTTAGTTTTTTATATATATGGAATAACATTCCATATTTTTATTATGTAACACTTACATATAGAGAATTCTCCACGTGAATATAGTATTGCCATCGAGACTGTTAAGGGTGTGTCAAGTTCCAGATACATAAACAGTTAGGTTTAAGTAGTTTGATATGAAGGCTTCACTTTAGTGCCTTTTTAACTGCCTTCAGGTAAATCTTTTTATGGGATTTCATATTTCATTCAACTCTTGATCCATCAATCATGAGATTCTCTGAAGATTCTAGTCATTTGCTTACGTAATTTACCATAAGTTTTACCAGACAAAAGTCTTAATTTAGTCATTCCAGGTATTAAATGAGTGAAAAACCATAACATTCTCCTTAAATATTACAAACTGATGGAACATTAGGCTTTACCTATGGTACTCCAAGTTAGGCTTTACCTATGGTACTCCAGGTTAGGCTTTACCTACGGTCTTCCAGGTTAGGCTTTACCTACGGTCTTCCAGGTTAGTCTTTACCTATGGTACTCCAGGTTAGGCTTTACCTACGGTCTTCCAGGTTAGGCTTTACCTATGGTGCTCCAGCTTAGGCTTTACCTACTGTCTTTCAGGTTACATTCAGCCATTCAGCCACTTCATGCTGGTGTTTTAAAACACTGCTAGAGTTATTACATAATTTTAGAAATTTAGAAATAGCAAGAAAATCAGTCTTGCAATTTCTATTGGGGAAGGTGAGGACGTACATATTTACAAGTGATTTTTATTGAAAAATAAAGTTGTCTGATAAAATCTTAATCAAGAGCATCTGTTATAAAATTACACATTTTAACCAAAGCATCTGTTGTCTATTTCAAGCTTACAATCAAAGCATAACTTATCTAGTTACACCTTTTAATCAAAGCATATGTTTTCTAATTACAGCTTTTAATCAAAGCAAGACAACTTTTGGCATGAAGTGCAGTATTATCAGTAACACCAGGCTTCTGTCTCACCTCATCAAAATACATTGTTGTAAAAGCAACGAACACCGGCCGGAGTCATTTAATAATATGGTCTCTGCTATCTAATCCACAGCCTGTAAATAAAAATTTAAGGGGAAAAAAGTAGTTTGAACTTTATACAAATGACAACATTAGTCAGTAAAATATTACAAATAAATACAAGACTTTATTCAGTAAAATAGAAAGTTTTATTAAAATAGAAAGTTTTATTAACTTGAATGAACCGAAGCCTAAGCGATAGATCTAATTGGTTAATGTATCAACCAACCAACCAGTTTAAGAGCATAGCAAGTTCTGGCATCACCGATTGTATAAAAAAGTAATTGTCTATTGTACTAAAGTGAAAATAAAAGGTTTTTTCATTGTATGATTAACAAATTTTGTTTATAATACTTTAAACTATTAACCTAGCTATAACGAGTTAAAATTTAGTTGAATTTCATAACAAATTTAACAGTTTGTAATTTTAAAAAAAGTTACTAAAAAATTTTAAGGAGACATATGACAAGGTATCATAGGAGGGGCCCCCACCCCTGCAGGGGTGGAGGTAAAAAAAAAAGTTGCACAAAAGAAAAAAATTTTGAAAACCTTTGCACGGACACTATACTTCACCAGGTTTTTCTTGAGTATTCAGTTTCTGAGTAGCTTCAGAAAAATCTTCACTAGAGAATTTCGACCAATGTTTTCCTACAAGCGTATTTTCCTTCATGAAATCATACCAAATCTTCTATTCCGTTTTTGAATGGGAGAAGCTTTCTGGCTGGAGAATTTGGACTGATTTCACAAGCCTAGTTTGCTTTGCTAAATTATCTATGTCACAAACCTGGATATGGATTACTTAAAATAGAAATATAACTAGCCATGTCTTGTAACTAGCCATATCTTAAAAGACAAATTAAATATTAGGTTTTAAAAAAACTTTTACACCAAGTCACAAGATCTTAGCAGGAACTCTGTCATTTCGGAGTAAATTTAATTTCAGAGTACACTTAAATAAAATATTAACTATACGTACCATCAGGTCTCCTGCCAGTGAACGCTAGATTTGCAATGCATTAGTTTCATAAAACGAAACACAACAAAGTAATGCTTTACGATAACAAAATAAAGCAAATTCAAACAAAGTATTCAATGATTTCTACAAATTACAATATGAAAAATGTAAATATATTTAATCTATCCTAAATCTTTAAAATTAAAAAGCTTTTAATACGCTAAGCCAGTTGCAACAAGCTATTATGTAAAGCAACTATAGCTATGAACCCCTGCGATGGGAAGAATTTTAGACTAAAGGCACGAAAATCTTTATGTTAAACTTTAGAACGTAATGAAACTTATCCTTTACAGAACCTGGGAGAATCGCCACATGTAAAAGTAGACCATCTTTCATTCCACCAAAATGCGATTGAAAGACCAACCAGTGCGTGCTATAACGCTACAATGTGTGAGTACAGTTTCGTTTGGTTTACATTGATGCACTGCCAGGGTGTATTGATCATTTTTCAGGTCATCATGGGAACTTTTTACAAAAAATTTTATGCATACTGGAATCTCCTTTCGAATAGGATATACCGTCCCCACAAGACAGTGTTTGTAGCTTGTAATCTTTCCGCCAGTTTCATTGAAGTGAAAAAAGTAACCGTTTTTACATTTCCTCCTTTTCCCATTTATGCTTTAATCAATTTCAGAACAACAGATTCGGAGGTTGGCTGATTTGAAGCAAAGACATCTGTGGTCATGACCAACATAGGGAAATCAACTGAGCTTGTATTTTTTATTTTTACATCAGCCGCTGATCAGAACTTAATACTGAACTATAGTACGGGAAAGGATAATTTAGTGTCAAAATCATTGCAGACCTTCATAAAAAATGTTGGGTTAAAAGATGTAACATGCACTTGTAAAGGCATTCCAAAATATACCTACATTAGAAAATACTATGGTTCTAGGATAGATCGCCTATATACTAAACAGCTACTCCTTAATATGATAAGTACTGATACAGTGCTTGTGGCCTTCTCTGATTATTGTATGGTCATTGCTAAAATTCAAGATAGGCGATGTGCAAAAAGGGAAAGGATTTTGGAAACTGAATGCGTCTTTACTGGAGATAGGAGGAATAGGCCAAAACTTTGAATGCTTTCAGAATCCTATAAAAAAAAAAGTAATTGAATAGTGGGAATTTGCTAAAAAGGAATGTAAAAGGTTCTTCATTAAAGTTGTAACGAGGGTATCAAATGAAAAATATGGTTTAATAAATTTATTGAAATATCGATTAAAATATCTATATCGCTTATGTAATGCTGGGAATAATAAATATGATGAAATGTATGCTTTGAAAAGTAAAATAAACTGTCTTCAAAATGTGAAGCAGTAAAAATAAGAGCAAAATTAAACGATCAAGTGGAAGGGGAAAAATTGTCATTGCACTTGCTTGGGAAAGAGAAACAGCATAAAGGCAATTACCTGGTAAAGGAGATAAAAGGTACAAGTGGAAATATGCTAACAGATACAAAGGCTGTTCTCATGTTTTTTAAAGACCATTTTAAAGTAATGTATGAATTTATTGAAGGAAATCAAGAAGAACAATCATAGATGAAGACGACAATAAACTTTTAGAGGATGAATTTGATATAAATGAATTATGGGAATCATTGAATAAAATGAATAAAGGAAAATCACCTGGAAGTGATGGATTAACTGTGAAGCTTTATAAAGGATTTTGGTATCTTATCAAAAACGATTTTTCAGAGGTAATGAAATGTATGCTGAAAGAAAGAAAATTATCGAAATCACAAAATTTAGGAATAATAAAACTATGTCTAAAATGTGGAAATTTGGAAATGGTTGAAAACTGGAGACCTGTCACTCTGTTAAATGTTGATTATAAAGTTCTAGCAAAAACAATGGCAAATCGTTTGAAACTTGTACTTGGAAAAATCATATCACCTGAACAATATTGTGGTACCCCAAACAGATCCAAAATTCACTGCAATAATACAATAAAAGACATAATGAATTATGTAAGAAAAAATTATTTGAATGCAGGGATGTTTATCTTGGACTGGTCCAAAGCTTTTGATAGGGTGAACTTGCCATTTCTTTTTAGAATTATGGAAAAGTTTGGATTTTCAGTGAATTTTATTTCATGGTTAAAGATATTATATAAAGAATGTAAAAGTATGATATGTGTGAATGGACTATATACAGACACATTCAACGTAAGAATATCGGTAATATAAGGCTATCCACTATCACTGTTACTGTATGTCATCTTCCAAGAACCATTGTACATAGCATTAAAAACCAATAAAAAAAAAATTGTACCTCCTACATTACCAAACAATGACAAAATTAAAGTACAGGGATTTGCTGATGATACAGCAGTAATTTTTGCAGACGATGATTCATTAATTGAGATTCACTGTGAAAAAAAGAAATCTGAAGTAGCAACTGGTTCATTATTAAATAAAGAAAAATCTGTCATCTTAGGAATTGGTGAATGGTCGGGCAGAAGAGACTGAAAGTTAACTTGTTTCAGAGTTGGGGACTGCGCTAAAGTTTTGGGCATTTACTTTAGTAATTCGTATGCAGGAAACTTGTGAAATAAATTGGTCAGATATAGAGAAAAAAATGAAAGGGCAGTTAACATGTTGCTGTGATGGTAATTGCTTCATAGCAAAGGAAGATGAAGGAAAAGAGAACGCATTTTCGAGAAGTTCGGCAGTAAGGAGGTTTTCGCGCCCGTGTTGGAGGCGTCTTTTCCTCTCGGCTGTTCTGGAATCGTCGGGCGTGTTGTGGAGTGCAAAAACGCGCCGTCGTTACGTGAGAAACGCCGCGTTTTCTGATGCAATACCTAGGCTAGATTCATCTAGGGAGTCCTAGTAAACTCGGGAGTCTGTGACGCTCGCCGTAGGCTCCGCCCCCAGGATGCCGTATAAATACGACGGAGGAAGTAGCAGCGGGAGGAGGAGATATAGAAGGAAGAGATCGTAAAAGAGAGAGATCACCAGTTAGTAAGAGTCACTGATCAGATTATCAGTGAGAGATCAGCAGCTGTGATCGTCAGAGAGAGACTAGAGACGAAGGAACCGACGAAGTATCAATCAAAAAAAGAGTTGTTCGGGAGTTGGTTGGATATTGGTCTAGTCATCTTCAGGAGTGGACGGCCGTGTTATCTTGACGTCGAACAGACTTCTGAGAAGAAAAGGTCCTGCTAGAGGTTTTGGGTAGTTCCTGCCTTTCAAGTAGACTAGTTTCTGCAAAACGCAGTCAAGAGGACGACTGCAATTGCCGCTCTACATTTATGAAGCCAGTGCATCGAATTGCCAATCTGATTAGCAAGTATTCAAATTGCCTCACTGTTTCCCCCAGTTCATGCAGTGTAAGATTCTATCTTTTTATGTAAATAGGAGATACCATTCTGCATTTACCTTTGTTAGTAAGCTTGTAGATAAACCTTTGTTGTGTTAGTGTTTCTTTCTATATTCGTATCCCCAGTTAAAACTGTTAGTGTTGAAATATTTTTTTTTTATTATTTCATATCGAACCTGAAGCGGACCTCTCTCAGAGGCCGTAACATTGTGTCGACCCTTTCCAGGATATTTCGACATCATAACATAGTCTCTGAGATCTCAGAGTCAGTAACATTTGTGGCGACCTTGCCTAGGCTATCAACACTTTAACAGTTTGAAACAGGGAGAATATAGAAAGAATCAGAATGAGTGAGATGGTGAAAGAGTTTATTGAGTCAGGTAAGCTACTAGGTCTAGAGGGGAATGATCTCCGTGAGTATGTTGAAAAGAAAGAACGAGAAAAGTATGAGAGAGAGGAAGAGCAGCTGAGAGGGAAGTGCAGCAAGCGAGAGAAGCAATGATGATGCAGCAAGAGAAAGAGAGAGAAGCAATGAAAATGCAGCAAGAGAGAGAAATGTTGGTAATGCAGCAGGAAGAAAGAGAAAGGGTGCGTATGCATGAGCAGGAAGAGAGAGAGAAAGAGCGTATGCATGAGTTGGAAATTGCTCGGTTAAGGGAAAGTACTCGTAACAGTCGGTCGGGCGAAAACGAAAGCGAAACTGATAGGTTTGGTATGAGTGCAATGCTAAAGTTAGTACCAAAGTTCGATGAGGAAGATGTTACGACATATTTCATGTGTTTTGAGAAGTTAATGGAATGAGTAGGTTCTCCTAGGGAAATGTGGACTTTATATTTGCAGTTAGTTTTGAGTGGTAGGGCACTTACTGTGTATAGTTGCATGTCTAAGGAGGAATGTAATAATTATGATATCGTGAAAGAAACTGTTCTTAGCACGTATAGGCTAGTACCGGAAGCGTACCGTAAAAAATTTAGAAATTTGAGAAAGGATGAAAATATTACGTATGTAGAATATGGTAAGAAGTTAGATAGGCTGTTTTTTGATTGGTTAACTTCTGCTTAGGTTGAGGATTTTGACGGTTTGAAGAAATATAGTGTTGTTAGAAAACTTCAAAGATAACGTATCCCCTGAGATTAAACTTTACATAGAGGATAGGCGAGAAGTATCATTTGCAGGAGCAACTAGGCTAGCTGACGAATATAATCTAACTCATAATTTGAGTGTTAGCAAGAAACGAAATGATCCTTCGTCTGGTAGAGTACAAAGCAGTAAAGGTTTCAGTCCTAGTAATAGCAATGCGAGTAGAAGTGACTATTCCTGTTATACATGCGGAAAACCTGGTCATACGTCTAAGGTTTGTAAGAGTAGAATGGCATCTAGTGGTTCAGAATTAACTTGTTTCCGATGTAATGGGAAAGGGCATATAGCGAGGAACTGTGCAGTAGAAAGGAAGGACGGTAAGAAACCAGTGTCTCTAGTTAACCTTTCGTCAAGTAGGAATGATGTGATGAGAGAAACTAGGAAAGTTTTTGGCGAATTTCTGTCGGAAGGCGTAGTTTCCTCTCTTGGAGGAATAGATTCGAGAGAAGTGGTCTTGCTTCAAGACACAGGTGCCGCTGTCTCACTGATTCAAAGAGAGAGTGAGCCGAACAGGGCAGTAATCAATATGGAAGAGAAAGTCATGTTAGGTGGATTTCCTAACACTTGTGTTCTTTGTCCTTTGTTGAAGTTGAATTTAGAAAGTCAGGTAGTGTCAGGAGAAGTAAAACTTGCAGTTGTGGACAGTTTGCCCATTGAAGGCGTTGACATTATTGTCGGTAACGACTTAGCTTTATCCAAGAATGTGAATCCTATTGTGAGGAATATTCCAGTATCTGAAATGGTAGTAACTAGGTCGGGTTTAGATACAGACGTAGACTACGGTGATAATAAGTTCGTGGATTCGAACGAGTGTGAGATCGTGGATTCGAACGAGAGTGAGTTCGTGGATTCGAACGAGTGTGATAGAGGTAGCGAGGTTGATCTTGGCATGAGTGTGGCTGAGAGACCTAACTCTATCGATGTAAACAGTGATAGCCAAACGGAAGGCGTAGCTGTCGAGAGTAACGTAGTAAATGTACCTGTTTCTAGTACTAGTTACGGTGATGAATTAGGCTCTAACGTTTTGGATAAGGATGAACTAGTCAAGCTGCAGAGAGAGGATGAGACACTAACCTGAATTTTTTAATGTTAGCTGGATGATGATCTCGATGATGTGTGTAAGGAAACTTTTTGTGTAAAGGACGAAGTTTCGTGTCATGTTTGTCCTAAGTCAGGTAGTGAAGGGGGAATCACAGAAAAATTAATAGTTCCTAGGAAGCTTCGTGAATTAGTTTTAAAGTTAGCACATGATGAGCAAAGACATTTGGGAGTGAATAAAACTTTCAATTGTATTAATAGGGCATACTTTTGGCCTAAGATGAAAAATTATGTATGTTTTAAGAGGCATGTTTTGAGCTGTCCGGAATATCAAATTGCCGGGAAACCAATTCATGTAATTCACAGAGTTCAGTTGTGTAATATTTCTTCAGTAGGCGAATCTTTTGATAATGTAATTATAAATATGTTCGGAACTTTGCCTAGAAGTAAGGGTAGAGATGATTGCATAACTAATCTTGAGTATAATAAAAACAATCTAAGAGACGTTTGGCAGTTAGCGGAGGAGAACAGAAGCGCTTGGCACTTAGCGAAAGAAAACCCGAACGGAAGTCAAGGGGAAACTAAGGAGAAACCTTATCTTAGAGCTAAAGAGAGAAGTTTATGTGTAAGAGATAAACTTTTGGTACTAGTCTCGAGAGAAAGTCCATTTTTACCTTATAAGTACGAAGGTCTTTATTCAATACTACATTATAGAATTAATGTGGGTAAGAGTAGAGCAAAGGCAATGAATGTAAATTTGCTTCAGAATTATAAACAACGCCCCGTGCCGTGGCCTCCGCCCATGTAACAGTGTTGCTGAGTGAGATTAGTTTTGAGAAAAACACAAGAGGCGTTTTAGTATTTATAAGTTTTAATCAGAGTTCAGAAAATGGAAAAAGTAAGAGAGAAGGATAATGTTATAGATAGTAGCCTCCAGAGATTTTTCTCAGAATGAGTAGCCTAGTGACTGTTTTCTGTTTTGGCACGAGTGGTTGAGTGAATGAAAAAGTATGGAAGCTTTATGCAGAATTGTTTCCCCGCTGTTTAATTTTTGCTTCTCTTTAGAAAAAATAAAATCAGTTGATTTAATTTTTTTTTCTCTTTTGGGGGGGGGGCGTGTGATGGTAATTGCTTCATAGCAAAGGAAGATGAAGGAAAGGAGAACGCATTTTCGAGAAGTTCGGCAGTAAGGGGGTTTTCGCGCCCGTGTTGGAGGCATCTTTTCCTCGCGGCTGTTCTGGAATCATCGGGCGTGTTGTGGAGCGCAAAAACGCGCCGTCGTTACGTGAGAAACGCAGAGTTTACTGATGCAATACCTCGTCTAGATTCATCTAGGGAGTCCTAGTAAACTCGGGAGTCTGTGACGCTCGCCGTAGGCTCCGCCCCCAGGATGCCGTATAAATACGACGGAGGAAGTAGCAGCGGGAGGAGGAGATATAGAAGGAAGAGATCGTAAAAGAGAGAGATCACCAGTTAGTAAGAGTCACAGATCAGATTATCAGTGAGAGATCAGCAGCAGTGATCGTCAGAGAGAGACTAGAGACGAAGGAACCGACGAAGTATCAATCAAAAGAAGAGTTGTTCGGGAGTTGGTTGGATATTGGTCTAGTCGTCCTCATGAGTGGACGGCCGTGTTATCTTGACGTCGAACAGACTTCTGAGAAGAAAAGGTCCTGCTAGAGGTTTTGGGTAGTTCCTGCCTTTCAAGTAGACTAGTTTCTGCAATACGCAGTCAAGAGGACGACTGCAATTGCCGCTCTACATTTATGAAGCCAGTGCATCGAATTGCCAATCTGATTAGCAAGTATTCAAATTGCCTCACTGTTTCCCCCAGTTCATGCAGTGTAAGATTCTATCTTTTTATGTAAATACCATTCTGCATTTACCTTTCTTAGTAAGCTTGTAAATAAACCTTTGTTTGTGTTAGTGTTTCTTTCTTTATATATTCGATCCCCAGTTTCAACTGTTGGTGTTGAAATATTTTTTTTTTATTATTTCATATCGAACCTGAAGCGGACCTCTCTCAGAGGCCGTAACATTGTGTCGACCCTTTCCAGGATATTTCGACACCGTAACATTGTCTCTGAGATCTCAGAGTCCGTAACAGTTGCGTAAAAGGTATTTAACACTTTGCCAGAAAGCACTAATAATCAACTCTTTTATATTGTCCAAACTGTAGCTCACACACTTCCGTTAAGTAAAAAACAAGCTCAAAAGGTGAATGCAATTATTTTCGAATATATATGGTGTGGTATGTATCGACCTATAGAACGTAGTACCCTGCATCTGTCAAAGTTAGAAGGAGGTTTAGGAATAATAAATATTGAAGAAAAGGCAAGATCAATATTCAGTGTAACTTATTTAAAAAGTCTAATAAACAGTCACGGGTTAACCAGGTATTACTGTTCTGTAACACCGAATTAGATAATTTATCAGAAATAGCATATTTTACCGCGGAATACTATTCTTTGGCAGTAGATGATATTAGGAAAGCATATCAGAACAAATTCTTTCTATAAATAAATAACAGAGAAATGTATTCAATCATTTGGAGGAAAGAAGCCCCAGTGGTAGAAAATAATTCCCCCACACTTAAATGGAAAAATATTTGGGGAAATGTTAATAGTACATTTATTAAAACGGAGGAAAGGGAATTTGTGTTTAGGTATATTCATGAGTCACTAGCAACAAAACAAAAGCTCCATATGTTGAAATTAAAAGAAGACTCAAAATGTGACCAATGTGGTGAAAACGAGTATCAATGCATATTTTTTAACTTCTGTAGAGAAAAGGAAAATATAGTAAAATGGTTTAATTCTGTTCTGAGGAAATGCTGTAAGCTAAATGATTATAGTTTCTTGAAACTATTATTCTATGATATAGAAGCAAAATCAATTCTTGTTAAAAACACTGCCATTTTGTTGATCACCGGCAATTTGTATTGTTTGTGGATGTGTTATAAACACAACAATAGCTGCCAAAATATAATTGTTCTTTTGAAAAAGAAATTAGAATCACAAAGAATGTATATTAAATGTAGATATGCAAGCAATATTTCCAAGTATGTAACTAAAGAATTTTTAAACTATATGTTTTGATTTTGATTTATATTGATTTTGTAGCAAAATGTTATTTAAGTTTATATTTATATTTTTGTATTAAGGGAATTATCCAAACAATGTAAATTACTGAAATGTTATTGTATTTTTGTAATAAAAGATAAAAAAAAAAAATACTGAACTGGCAATGTGGGTATGAATGGGCATCAAAAGGCCTATCTCACATGCACATCTTCCACGAAAGTATACCCACTTTGAATTGCGTCATCACTGCCATCATCGGCTTCTTCATTAGATGCGGATGAGCTTTCTGCGTGAAAAAATATACTTTTCTTCCTCGTCGTCAGATATAATGATCACCCTCGGAATTAGATTTTTTTTTTTTATCTTATTCACGGCATTTCATTTGATTTTACGAGATTTTTACGTTGTATTTAGTATTTAAACATATTATTTTTATTTTCAAACATGTTCAGCGATAAAAATAACTAATTATGATATACTTGATAACGAGTCACGAAATGCACGTAGATTGCCACGTCATAATAACTAGCAGAACTCCCCATACATAGACCAGCGGTTATAATAACCGTTGTTCGGTCCTTG
>NC_061109.1:6969771-6972271 GCF_015104395.2 Macrobrachium nipponense
CCCTGTCCACTCTAGCGGGCACTGCCCTACGAGCAGACACTGCTCCCATAACCCATTCCACTATACTGTCCGACCGAGGATGGAGCCAGAACGATGCGATTGTGTGGTAACACTGCTTCAGTAGCGCTAGAGAATATCAACAGCTGGAAGAGGCCGACGGCCATGCTCGTGTTCTATGAAGGATTAGGACACGAAGGATCGTTTACACCATACTAAGTTTAAGGGGATTTACTCGGAATGCAACCTCCCGCCTCTCTCTCTCTCTCTCTCTCTCTCTCTCTCTCTGTATCTCTCTAGTATGTGCTTGGGCAGTGGGAGATGCGTGTTTTTGCAATAGTGAGTGTGAGCGAGTGTTTATCTTCTTTTCGTAAAACGCCTAAAATGCCTTTAGGCTATTTTCTCCGATAAAGGTAATCACAAAGAAAACATCAAGAATATTGACTCGGTATTTATCAAGTAAATAAGCAAACCTCTTCCCAACATCTGATCTTATTATATGAGCCCTCAAGCTAAAAAAAATAATGTTTTTCTTTGCACCATCATATCTTTCTTTGTGGAGTTTGCAAATCAGTTTTTTTTTTACCAGTAGGCAGCACATTTGCAAGGGACACACTGAAATTAATTGGAAACTTCTCTAAATGGATGCGCGTTTCAAATAAGCAAAAAAGATACCATGTCTTTTTTTTTTCTTCTCCTGGAAGACTAGTCATTTCTCCATCTAAAAGTGTGCTCAATGAAAAAGTAAAAAATTTTTTTTTATTGTTCCACTAGACGTAAAAAAACTAAGCTACAAGGACTTTCATCCCCAGTAGCATATCGTTTTTTTTCATTGAAATGTATATTGCATGGAGAGAGAGAGAGAGAGAGAGAGAGAGAGAGAGAGAGAGAGAGTGGAAGTCAACCAGGTTCATAAACTAATCAGTATTACGAGCCCTGCGCAAGTGTTACATTTCCACAGTAATTGATAAAACTTTTATCTTGTGCATGTTATATAACATCTTTGTCTGGGTTTGTAAGGTCAAAAGGTCTACAAAAGCCACATTATATACCTTTCAATACTTGACTGCACTTAAGAGGTCGCCAGTAAGCAAGGGTGGGTGATTCATGACCTCAGCAGGCTTAGTATATACCAGCCATCCGTAATGCATGGCAATCCTGCAACAGAGAGCCAAGATTATGGGGAAAGCAATTAAGGAGTATATCTGAGGAAATTAAGGATTCTATTTATCCTTAGTGAGCTACAGTGCAAGCTATGAAAATGGAGAACCTTCCGTTAAGCATATATGAAAATATATTAATTCCGAGGTAGAGCGAATTAGATATTAAAGGACATTGTAGCTCGATGTATGTATATGAATCACGGTAATGTGAAATGACTTATTGTATATATATATATATATATATATATATTATAATATATATATATATATATATGCTTTATAACAGATACGTAAGTAATTGTAATAACCACACTGCTTCTCAAATTTTGTGTATCATACGATAGGGGAAGAAATAATATGGTGTATGTGTGGTTGTGTCATATGGAGGAAGATACGTACCATTAAATAGCTCCGTAGTGGTCCAGGCCTTGTGAAAACTGCCATTTGGGGCAGAGAAACTTTTGTTATAAGTGTAATGGTTCGATATGATGTGAACTAGTTTCCAATCTCGCCATCTTTACTAATTCAAGAGAGCATATCCGTGGAAATTCAGCCAGTAGCAAAATTATTCTTTATAATTTTCCCAGTGAAATCGGTGCATAAAGGATAAGGATCTTCCAGACAGGGAATGAAATAAAGCTAATAAAGAATTAAGTTTTCGTATTGGTAAATGAGGAATATGCCTTAAGTTTGTTTGTACACCAAAACAATGCTTGAATATATATCTTAAACAAAGGTTGCTACATAATAAGGGACTTCTACTTTACATACCAAAGTGAAAGTCCCTTTCCTCTACCATAAGCAACTGAAAGGCCTGCAAACATTCGAATTATCTTTTATTATACTTTTAATAACACAACGACAAGGTTTCTCTCTCTCTCTCTCTCTCTCTCTCTCTCTCTCTCTCTCTCTCTCTCTCTCTCTTTGATATTAGCTAATCCCTTCAAGCGCTTTAAAGACAGCTCTTCCAATGGATTTGCAAAGTTTATCCAGCTAATCCAGTTATGCATGCATTTACACATTTATGTAACTGTCTCTATTGTTCGCCAATAATCCATTTGTGGGTGTAAATACACGAAAGGTAGAAAATCAGAGAAATAGGAGAAAATATAAAAGTAAATTCGACGACGTCCCATAGCAAGTGATGAAATCATTGAGACATACAGTAAACGACCCGAAGAGATGAGGTATAAATGCTCCGGTTACTTTCGTCACGAACAACAAATTGAAACTGTTACGTTAAGACAATTTCATTCCTGTAGTTCGTGACGAAGGCGCCTAGAGCATTCACTCCCCGATCGCTTCCGGGTCTTTTGCAGAAATATATTTCCCAGAGAGAG
>NC_061109.1:6977271-6979771 GCF_015104395.2 Macrobrachium nipponense
TATGGGAATGAATTTAAGAGCGTAGCAGTTTAAACCTTTTTGTAATATTTTTGTTTCCCCGCAGTAACTGATAAATGATACAAATTTCATTACAATTGTATTTATGCTTTCCATTACTATGTTATAGGTTCTTTTCAAATGTTATGCTGAATATTTTCATATCTGAAGATAGATATTACCGTATATTTTAACATTTTCCGGACGAGCTACGTTTCATATTACCGCCTACATATAGCTTTTATATTATTCTTTAATTGTATACTAGTTTCTGAAGTATGAGTTGCGTGATGAATAGAGTTTTACACTGAGTACTGCTTAGTAAGAACAAAAATTGTAACCATAAACTGTGCTGTCAGACGAAGAGGCGCTGAAATGAGGAACATAAATATAGAGAGATAGAGAGATAGATAGACAATCATAAATGAGTTCAGTTTTCAATTAGTGTATATATATATACATTATATATATATATATATATATATATATATATATATATATATATATATATATATATATATATATGTATGTATGTATGATATATAATACACATTCGCTTACATAAACAGCAATGAGTCACTCTTACATAAACACACACACACATACATATATACGTTGTAAATTCCATTGGATAACATGCATATCTTTTGTGTTTCCTGATCGTTGTCGTTATTCCTTAAACATTTTTTAATACACATGCACACACACAGGTGATATATACATATATATATATATATATATATTATATATATATATATATATATAGTATGTATGTATGTATGTATGTAGGTATGTATGTATGATGTATATATATATATATATAACATATATATATATACATATATATAAAATCACAGTGGATGCACGTGATTTCATTATAAGCGCTTTTTCCTGTTTATTCAGGCATCGTCGATGTCTGAATAAACAAGCGAAAGCGCTTGGTACTAACCTTCTGCCTGCCATTTTCCCGTGGTATACTTTATATAACATAAAAGAAGAACATACCACGAATTCAACTGTATTCGCCCAGTCCTATCAGCACCCCTAATATTTAATATCGTTCTATAATATTTAGACGTGTCAATAAATATATAAAAATATACGTATAAAAATATACGTAACAAATGCATGCTAGACATAAAATGAGAAAATCTTTCTCTTATGTTTGTTGAGTAAAGCATAGAGCGTCCAAATCCCAGTGACGAATAAATCTGAATTCTGATGAAGCCTGGGAATATCATCATAATCAATTATAAAAGGCTGGAAGCTCGGCAGGACTGGATTTGGTCTCTCACCCGCTGGAGTCATCGATCAACCATTTCACATTCTCATCCGTCTCCATTATCCAACAGAAACTTATAGAAAAATCTAATAAACCATAAGGTTTCTATTGTAAAGGATTTTTATTCAATTAATTTTCCTTTACACTATATTCAAATTTAAGTAATGACTTGAAAACGGATCCGAAATGTCTTTCAATAGGTTTTACTATTCAGAGATTTGTTTCTTTTTTATTCAGACTGATTCAATGAATTATTTGTCTTTAGATTAATTGAGCAGCTTCTCTCTCTCTCTCTCTCTCTCTCTCTCTCTCTCTCTCTCTCTCTCTCTCTCTCTCTCTGTATGTGTGTGGTGTCTTCTAAGAGTTTTTCATTTCTATTTTCGTAATATGCAGCAAAAAAAACCATTGATTTAAAACTGAATCAATCAGTTCGCCCTATCACGCAACGTCTCCCTGACTCATTCATTAAGGAGATACAGTAATCACGTGGAACTGAAGGGCAACAGACTTGTCACAAAAAAAAACCAGTCATTTTCTATAATTCAACGGTCTCATTATTAAGCAGAAAAATAGAGACATGACCATTAACCTCTGGGCTGTCATAGGACGGACTGGTCTTCATGCAAACTCTGGTAATACCTGACGGCGGGAAAAAGGTCAGAGTTCAGCATTGCGTCAGGAGAAATCAGTTGACATGACACAGACCTTGAAAACTCTCTCTCTCTCTCTCTCTCTCTCTGACTATTAATTCAATCTAGAAAGTAGACCTTTTGTTATGAGAGAGGAATGTGGATGACATATTGACATTTTGAAAAATAATTTCTGGAATTTTGATTAGTTTGTTTGAAAAGTGGATCACCCTCCACCAAGAATATAATTCCAGGTAGAATGAGAAAAGGATAACATAGCAGCTTTTCGCCGGATATATTTATCATTAGGGTTATATAACATGACAAGGTGACAATATACAGAAAAATTTTCTCGACATCTTACATTCAGTCACAGCTAACTTAGAAACAGCACGTTTGGAAATGTTATAATCTATACTCTGTTTTTTTTTCATCTGTCCATCCGCCTGTGGTGTTTTTGTATGGTAACACTGCTTCCCGGGCTTTAGATAGTTACGCTCTGTGTAAGTTTTAGGTAAATAAAAGGATATCTGGGTGTACATTTGCAACTGAAAAGTGTTTTAATAATTTACTGTATGCTAATTATACCGTT
>NC_061109.1:6987271-6989771 GCF_015104395.2 Macrobrachium nipponense
GTGCCTGGAGTGCAGATTTGGAGTCACAGATCACCAATCCATTCACATTTCTTCTAACAAGTAGGTACTGCATCCCATATACCTTGAAGTTCGCAATAAGTGGAACTGGATGAGTTTGGCAACCTACGACCATGCCACCCACCCTCAGGAGATTCTAAAGTGGGGGAGAACATAGCACATGCTGCACTTCCATCTGCCTGTACTGAGCCGTCAACGTAGATGTGGTGTCCTGCAGGAACTGAACTTGACACTTTGGATATTTTTTCCTAAAACCAGTTTGCTTCTGTAGAACTGGTATGGGCATCTTTAGAGGTTGGTGTGAAAGTGACAGCAAGAATAGGAACCCGCCATGGTGGCAAATCTTGGATGACTGCTTGCTCAGGTACACCGATATCAAGGTGTCGAAGATTTTCACATACTGCCCTAACTAGGTTATGGCCCCCTGGCCGGAGTTGAGGTCTTGGTGCATCTTCGTCAAGTGATGCTCTGAGGACAGCAGAGAAAGTTTGGAGTAAATTGTGGAGAATGTAGACATTTCACAGACAAAACAAAGTTACATTGGCATAAATTCTCTCTATTAAATGGAGGTAACATGAGTTCGGTCTGCATGTTGACTATACCGAGTGGAAGGAGGGCATCCTAGGATAAACCTCATTACTCTATTTTGGAACAGTTCTAGAGGTTGTAACGCCTGTCTGGGTAATTGAATTAGAGCAGGAGATAAATAGTCAACAACTGACCTTAGAAGAGGATATAGAGGGTTTAGCCACGGGGATAGATATACCTGTGGCCCTGGTGGCAAGCCACTTGATGGGAGTAAAGCGAGGCTCAGTCGATCAAGAAGGTTTTTCACCATGGGGTGGATTCGTTGTCGTGCAGGTATAGCAGGGGTGATCCTGACTGGTGCACCTAGATATGTATACTGTGTGCAGTGAGGTATAATATTCCCACCCATAATGAACTGGCTGGCAGGTCTCGGAGATTCCGGGCAGAGAAGATTCTGCTTTTTCTGGGGAGAGTATGAAGGCCACTGAGGTACAGGACCTGTAGAAGTCTTGAAGGACAAGAGAGAGAGAGAGGGAGAGAGAGAAGATGAGAGAAGAGGAGGATTAGAGAGAGAGAGCGAGAGAGAGAGGAGGAGGAAGAAGACGAGAGGGAGACAGGAAGAGAGAAAGGAGAGAGAGAGAGAGAGAGAGAGAGTACATAAAACGTTTTATAATCTCAAATCTGCAACAATGTTTTCGCAATATTAATCTGAGACCTGCCTTAAGTACAGGTTTCTTAGAATCTTCGTCTTGCAGTAAAATCCCTCTCGGTCTCTTGTGGGGAACTTCCACCTCCCACTCGCTTCTTGAAACAATTTCAGCTCCATTGTTCACGATAAAAGTGTCTGGAGCCCCTCCTCCACTTCTCTTCCGGGTCTTTTCTCTCCTAAATTGTTTTTATCAATAATTTCATCATTTACTAAGAGAAGTACCATTCACTTTAGTAGGGTCGATTACTCAACTGATTTTCTAACTTTTACTGTTTATTCAAACCGATAGTCTCTCTTATACGACCTGTATGAAGGTTTGGAAGTTTTCTGGACGGTTGTGCCACCTCCACTCAACAGTGTAGAGCTCAAAGGTATCCATTGATGACTGCCTGAGGTTCCCTAAGATCAAAGCCTATCAATACAAATGTCAAATTGGCCATAAAAAAAAAAAAGAGACATTCATACAAATGTGGAAAAGCGTCTGGTGTAATTCAGGTGTCTGGTAAAGACACACTGAGCAATTTCATAGCTGATTGGACATTTCAAATCAAAGGTAAAACCTGTCTTACTGCACATGAAGGTAATAGCCAATGAGAGAGAGAGAGAGAGAGAGAGAGAGAGAGAGAGAGAGCTCGTCGACGTGAATACTTAATTGTTGTTAATGATATGTCCATTGTTTTCCAGCCTTTCAGACTCACTCATGAAATTCCAAGGTGCACTCTCCCCTTTTTTAAGTTGATGGGAAAATACCTGAGTCTCGCCTCTCTCACTCACACGTACGCACATCACACGAATATAAATGAAGTCCAGCCCAGAAGACACCAGTATCATCCAGCGAAATTTCGTTCGAAATATATTTGGACCAGTCTAACGGTGGTACACATTCAAAAGTAAAAGCATGGCTACTAATAAAATTAAATGATACAGTACGGATTTGTCAATCACACATGGATCATATGTTAATCATGAAAATGTTCAAAGCATGGGTACCAATACAATGAAGAAATCCGGATTTTAAAACACAAATCAGTCATATATTAACAGGACAATGTTCCTGTAAACAGAGTTACATTTCATTCACTTTTATAAGGATTTTATTTATTTTTGTTTGCCATCAGATTTCACTAAGGGAATATTTTACACAAAGAGCAATTTCGTTTGTAGACCAAGTTCCAGAGAGGGCATCCATTCAAAAGGACAGTTTGGAGTTGTTAAAAGGAAAGTTTATTTCTCAAATGCTATACT